>NC_056522.1:8124610-8153338 GCF_019175285.1 Sceloporus undulatus | reverse complement strand
GATAATAATAATAATATATGCTGAAACAAGTATCTTAAAGTCAGCAACTCATCTGAGCCCTGTAGCCAATGTTGGCATATGGCAGAGTAATCTGGCAAATTCAGAAACGTGGTTCTGAGTCCTCAGTTGAGATAACAGCAACTGGATGTCTTCCAGGAACTGAAGAAATGCAGGAACCTCTGGGGACCCTCAGCAACCGATGCCAGTCTTCAGCTGATAAACGACCAGACAAGCCAAGTCTCCCGAAGTGCTTTATTTACAGTGCTATAATACAGATCACAAACAAATACCAGCTCCTACTACAACCCACAGAGCAATTACTGGAAGCTGCTGAGTTTATATAGCCTTCAGACCATGCGGTCTCCCAAACCCAGTGACTTCCTGTGTTACACACTAAAGTGTCCCCCTGTGCAATACAGACAGATGTTTCATCATCCAGGCACAAGTGCACACAGGCATCAGAGTGTCCTTGAGGCTATGAGCATCAGCTGTGCTTGATCAGCCTTGTCCTTCCAGTGCTGGATGTTCATGGTCACACACACACACATCCAAGCATTTCCCAGTGTGCTGACTTTAACCCCTGACAGCCTCAATATTACAAAGATAAATCTTGAGATATCTGAAGGAATGATATGTAGAAGATGGAGCAGGTTTGTTTTCTTCTGCTCCTGAGGCTAGAACACAAAGCAGAGGGTTCAATTAGAATAAAGCTAATTCCACCTACCCATCAGGGAAAACCTCTTTATTGTTTGACAGTGGAATACATTGCCTTGAAGGATAGTGGACTCTCCTTTTCTGGAAGATTTTAAATACAGATTGGATTTAATTATTCAGTTGTGTATCCCTGCATGAAAGTAAGATGGACTAGAAGGTTCTTGTGTTTCCTTCCAACTCGAAGATTCAGTTATTTTATGACCATGTATGCATGGGACAAATAAACTGTCCTCCCCCTGTCCTCTCTGTAGGGAGTCCAAATGATGTATAACCCAAACCCTGAGTCTGGTGCAAACAGACTGTAAGATCTCCAGCTTGTTCATTACTAAACCCTGGGTATAACCCTCTTAACATGCATTAAAATAAGTAGTTGTTTACTCTGGATCTTTCTGGAAGATCTGGAAACCTCTGTTAGGATGCCAGGCAGATATTTGAAATGCTTCCACTGTTTTAATCTTGTAAGCCACTCTTCAGTCCCAGTTTTGGGAGAAAGGATGGGAAATAATAATAATAATAATAATAATAATAATAATAATAATAATAACAACAACAACAACAACAACAACAGTCCCTTGCTCTGAGGTCAGCATGAGGCACCTATACATGTGATCAAGACTGGGTGCTTCATTCTGACCTCACAGGGAAGCAACCCACTGTGGAAAAGAAAGAAAGAGGAGTTTATCACATTGCCTCAGAGGCTCCAGCAAATAACCACACAACAACATATTGGAAGAAAGGCACAACTTTATTAGCAAGCAATTGGTAAGGGTTGGCACAAAGCATGAGGTCAGGATCTGCGGAATCGAACAACCCGATGTTGTCTGATTCAAAACCTGGCACCCACCAGGCGCATGGGATGACCTAGGGGCTAAGGAACACAACCTTGACCGCAAACCATGTCATGCGTTCACATATTCACTAAGCCTCTAGTCACCGGGAGGCGCTCCCACGTATGGCCCCCGCAATGGCCATACGCCTGCCCTATTCGCCCCCGGGTACCTTGTGACTCCCAAACCAGAGCTCCCTATCCCTGGTATCACACCGTGCAGATCCTGGCCTATGCTGCCGCCACAAAAGGCCTGCGAGCAGGCCTATCGCCAACCCTGCCAAGAGCGATGCTAACATTCATTGCATAGGTCCAAGTGCGGATGAACAACCAGCATAAGCCAATTCTTCCCAACGAGAGGCAACGTGCTGTGAAGGCAATCCTGCAGGCAGCAGCAAATCGACAACAGCAACAAAGGGGGGCCTGGCTGTCACCAGGTGAGAGCCCAGAACAACAACAGACAAAACAAACAGTGCAATCAAATAGCATATTATTGCAGTAAATAGACATGAACACAAATGAACAACCCCAGGCCAAACCTGACAAATTGGAAAAGCCTGAGCAGCCTAGAAATAATTGAACCACAAAGCAAATGAACCATACTGCCAGACCCAGACCGTAGGTTGCACTTGGACCATGAAGGTAAAGTAACACCATGTTACATGAGCAAATGCCATAGGCACCACAGCCCCCTGGCACATCGCTCTTGGACCCAACAACCACCAGCTCTCCCCCACAAGAGCCCTCAAAGAAGACCACCGGATGTAGAACAGATTCATAATTGATGCAATAACAACAGGAAAAAAGGGGGAGGGGTAGACAATGGATGTCAAATAAAACATATAGAGCGTCTGGCAACCTTGGCCGAAGCCTTAGCTCCAACCATCCCATAGCCCCTTATTTTTCTTCGACAGGAGCACCATGGTCACTGGAACCTTGGCCTGTAAATGAAAGAACGTCATCTAATTGACCCAAAAATATTAGGAGCAAATATATAGTGTAAAACCAACAAAAGCACAAACCACACCTGTGATTCTAGAGCCAGACACAGCAGCAATGCAGAATTATGAAATAACAAAGAAAATATAAAGCATGTTGAATGGCAGGTATCAAGGTGGAAAGGAACTCAGCACCTAGCCATAACAAACAACAAACCTCCCAAAAGGCTATAAAAGGCAACATAGAAACACCCCTTCTGGACAAACTGAGAGCTGTGAAAGAAATTATCGTTAAAAACATAACACATAATAGACCATATTCCTAATTCCTTGAATCAAATTATGCATGGCTCAAACCATGGCTCAAGCCATAACCAATTGAACAAGGGGGAGACGAACCTGTTACTGAGAAACTCAGCCCAAATAAGCTGCTTGAAAGAATGAAACAGCTCCAAATGGACAAAATTTTCCATGAAACTGACCCATAACACCCCTCAAGCCAAATAAGAAAACCAAAGAAAGAAGTGTAGAGGAGGAAAAAACAAAATTGGCCAGACACACAGCTGGGCTAGAAATTAACAAAACTCTGGGACTAGAGCCTGAATCTGGAAGGGAAACTGAAGCCAAGCTGAAGCAGCTAAAGGTTAGGGAATGCTACAAGCCCCAGGTGAAGGAGCACCAGGAATCAGACCAAAGCCAATATAGTTTTTAAAGGCAGGGAAATATTAGTTAATTACGGCCCCAAAGAACCAGCAACTAGGCCCCCTTCACCAGCACGCTTGCCAATGGAGGCAGGAGCAGTGCACCCTCCATGAAAAGTCTGATTTGTTTGAGCCGGACGAAAACATGAAAATCTAGGATGAGCCCCTCTACAGCCAGTGCAACTATGTTCAAAATTACATTGGATACGAGCACAATGACCAGAATTAAAGTCCCAACATGGTAAGAATTTAGATTCCTTCTTGACAAGTCCCTTCTGTTGTTCCTTGAGGGCAACAGGTGTGCCAACCTCCAACAACCAAATTTCGTGATGGAGCAAATCCCAATGCTCCCTGGAATTCTGGGATGCATGCTGCTGAAAGGCCGCATCGTAAGCGATGGCAGCTGCATCTCCCGCGAAGTCCCTTGCCCGCAAAACATTTAAACAATGGCTGTCCAAATGCCAAGCACGTTCAGGGAAGGCCATAGAAACCACAGCCCTGAAGATGGCAAAACCTTCCAACCAATTGGAAAAGGTGGGCTCCACCGGAACCACCTGTGGCTCACGCTTACTCTTCTTAGCTGAAGTGACAGCAACCGCATCACTTCCTTTAGGCTGCAGCAGGGTAAAAACATCAACGTAGCAACCCCTTAAGATGTTTTAGCGCACCTTCTTGGATAGATGAGCACCAGGTGGACGCTCACCTAGCGAACAAACAGGAAAATCCGCCGCAAGCGGATCCATCCACACACCTTGAAGGCCCGGGCGCCAAGCCCTTCTCTTGATGGCCCACGTAGGCAGACCTGGAACCAAGGCATGTTCAACCCAAAAACCATCCCTCCCAACAGGCACCCCACGAAGATCTCAACCTCCTGCGGCAGGCTGAAGAACTCCCTCGCGGCGCGCTCTGCGACGTCTTCTCTTGGCCTTGCGTTTTCTTTTCTTCTCCTTTCGACACTCAGCCGATGAAGTCAAAGACGAACTCGAGCCCGACGAGCTGGAGGAACTTGACCCCCACCGATTTCGATGACGAGATGCAGGAGCTGCAGAACTGGAGCCTTGACCACCAGAAGATGTCGAAACTGGAACCGACGATCTGGGGAGTTGTCGATCGGACGCTCGAGGCTCGGGTGCAGCAGATGCTGAAGGACCGGGTTGACCAGATGTAGTAGCTTTCTGGATGAGTTTTGCAATGGATCCAGACAGATCAGCCAAAGAGTCCTCAGTCAGCCCAAAGGCCCCAGCCGGCAATGGCAAGGTACTATCAGACTGACCAGCAGCAAGCGAAAGCCCTTCGTCTATCTCACTGCCAGAACTGGGAGAGATGTCTCTGGGACCTGGAACCTCACTGGGAGCAACCGAAAGTCTGAGCTGCTGTGCAGCTCCAGAGCTCTGGCCCCCACTCTTGTTGGACTTCTTGGGAGGCATGATAAAAGGCAAACTTGCAAAGGGGGGAACCCCCCCAAAAAAAAAAACAGTATCAGGCAAATTAATTAAAACAAAAAAGGCAGGCAAAGATAGAATTTCTGGTGGACACCCATCCAAGGGATATCCAAGTATGAACCTGCTTAGCTTTCCAGATCAAATGTAATGGGCAAATATAACAGTTTTATAAAAAGGAGCCCACAATAAAACCTCACTATGAGGCTAATAGATGTGAATCTTGCAAACTGGCGGCTTCCCGCCAAAACAAAATGGCGGCTTCCCGCCAAAACAAAATGGCGGGCACACCAAAGTTTCCCGCTCAGGGAAACAGGATGGTGGGCGCACCCCAAAGGCCTCCTAATAAGGAGACAAAATGGCTGCCGCGCCCTCTGGCAAGGCCCTAAACGGGGTCGCATGGACCCCTGCGGGTCCGTTGGCTGTGGAGCCGCGGACCGGGGCAAATAGCCCCAGTGGAACGGTGATGGGGGGAAGACAACTGCCCCCCACCACACCGCCCCACTTACCCCGGCCCTGGCTGGCTCCAAAGGAAGGGAGGCCAGACCTGGGAGGAAGATTCCCGGTCTTCCTCCCTTCCTATCTTGGCTCTGCTCCGTGCAGAGCCAAGCGCCAACTGAGGGACGGGGCCGACAACGCGGCTTTATATAGGCCTAAGCCCCGCCCCTCCAACGTGTGGCTACGGAGCTCCTCCTCAAAGGCAACCCAGCCAATGGGTTGCCCTGGAGGACCGGGAGCTCCGACCACAGAGCCCGGCTCCCAGAGCGTCGCGGGGCGGAAGGACCGCCCCTTCCACCCCGCGCACCAATAGGGAGCTGGGGCAGGCCCCAGAGCACTCTGGGGCCTGTAGTTCTTTGCTGCCGTGTCGGCAAGTCGGCTTGCCCGGCGATACGGGCAGCCGTCTTTTGCCCTTGCTCCTATGATAGAAGGGGGATGTAATTTTAAGAAGGTGGGTCTTGTCGCATTTCCCCATGGCAGGACAGTACACAGCCCATATACAACCCAGACTTTTCTGGGCTTCTCCTGTACCTTTTCAAGAATGGGTTGCATGTGGGCTGACTACTGCCTGGCAATGGGGAAATGCAATAAGATCTGCCCTCTTAAAATTACATCTCATGTCTATCAAGGGAGCAAAAGCAATGCTATAAACTCCAGAGGCACAAAGAGGGACAAAACACGTGGGGCAGAGATTGCTTGAGGTTCTGGTGTTATTAACCATAGCCTTTAGTGTTTTCTTTTTTAAGCTGGGCAAGTCACACTCTCTCAGCCTCAGAGGATGGCCATGGCAAATTCATAGGGTCATGGGACCTGGTGTTTGTGACCCACTCCATCTTTATTGACAAATTGGCTTCTCCCACCTGTCTGGGTTCAAAGGAACATTGGCAGCTGCCTTCCCAGTTGACATTATGAGAGTTGTATGTGTATGTTAGCATGTTGGCTACTCATCCCAAGAGAACCTTTGATTCCTGAAATGTCACCCAAAGAAAAGAATAACCCATGAAATGGATGCAAAATCTATTTTAATGAAAGGGGGGACACATGTGGGAAGAGTTGAACGGCTACTAGTTTTGATTGCCAGGTGATTCCCTGATCATTGTCTGTTAGGTTTCTCCTTCCTTGGGCTTCAGTCTTCCTTGGGTTTCTCCTTCAAGAGTAAGCCAGACAGCACTGAATGTTTGTCAAGCACTTTCCACCAGAGATTTCACTGTCATAGCAAGAGGGTCGGCACTTTCCTCCAACAGCAGCGCACAGAATGCGACCACGCAAATTAATTTTCAGGTAGATTGTTCCTGCAAAATAAACCATAAATAGGTCGCCAATATCCATATACCAATTCCCATGTATTTTCATGCTCTGCCTGAAAGCTGAGGGGCTGTGCACACCCACCATTAAGGCCAGCCTGGAGTTTGAGTTGGGTCATTACGTACGCCACTCCACATGGCACACAGCCTCATGGCACTCCTTTGGTGCTGCATCCACATGACTCAGTGCCAAATTTAGTCCTAAATCTTTCTGCTCAGCGAAGGAAGTCAAGAACTGAAACACTCCCAGAAGAAATTAATGGCTCTCCAGCCTCTGTGTCAATCCCTCCAGGCATTAAGAGTCCTCCCCAATTCCACTCAGGCCACTGATTCTCTGATCAAATGGCTGTTTAGATTTATTCCATCCCTGTGACACAGCCTTTCAATATATGTTTATCCTAGGTGTCTTATTTTCTCTTTCGCATGATTCTTCTCCCAATAGCATAAAATGATCTCCAGTAGGTAACATGATCTCCAGTAGATAACAACCCCCACAGTTTGGAAAATGCCTGCTGGAGATAAGGAACACACACACACATCTAAACCACCCTATCTGAACAACTATATGATAGAAACCCAAATAATAGAGAACCTGAACACATGACTTTGTGAGGCTTAGGCAATTTATAGGAAAGAGTTGTCATTTGCCCATTTCTTTGTTTGATCAAATTACTCTGCTCAAATTACTAAGGTAAGATACAACAAACCATGGAATGCTTAAAATACAGCAACAGTGCAGAAAAATGAAAACTTTGTTCAGCAGGCTAGAGCATGCACAGGAAACCATTAAAATCAATATGTTTTTTTAAAAATGCATCAAATTTGGATATAGCCAGGCAAAAGTTGAGATCTTTTGTTTTGCAAGTGCTCATGTGACAGATTTTGGGTATTTGATGAAATCCAGCAAACCCAGAAAACAGTAGCCTTTCTTCTTGAAAGCTAAGGCTAACAACCCCTGTAAGCTACCCTGAGAAATGAATTGCTCCTTTCCCTGTTACAGAGTGTTGTGTTTTCTTGTGTGCAAATCAATGGAGTGAGTCTACATGCATTCCACTCACCTTCTGCAGTCTGGGTGGCATTTTCAGGTGAAAGACAAAGCACAAGACCTGCCTCTGGATTCATCTTGGATTTTAGTTGGAAAACCAAGAAAGCAACAGCAAAGAGCAGGAAAGGAGATTTCATTATATATGGCTAGCTGAGATCTTGGGGCTACTGGAGAGTAGAGTATGCCTGAAGAATGGTTTTGGGAGCAGAAGCTGGGCCTTTATACAGATATTTGTGGCAGAGAGCCAGAGTATCCTCGGTGAAAAACAATCCGGCAATATTTGTTCTGTAGAAGAAATAGCCCTGATTACTCACATCTGAAGAACTGTGGTTAAAAAAAGTGTCACCTCTTACCCAATACTCCCTGACATGAAGAGATCCTAGAATTATAGGGTTGGAAGAGACCACAAGGGCCATCCAGTCCAACCCTCTGCCATGCAGGAACTCTCAATCAAAGCATACCCTACAGATGGCCATCTAGCCTCTGTTTAAAAACCTCCAAAGAAGGAGACCCCACCACACTCCAATGTAGTGTGTTAATGCAGTGTGTCCACTGTCAAACAGCCTTATGGTCAGGAGGTTCCCTAATGTTTAGGTGAAACTCTTTTCCTGTAGCTTCCATTCATTGTTCTGGTCCTATTCTTGGAGCAGCAGAAAACAAATGCATGTCAGTACCTTCGTTTTATTCTACAAAGTGCTATACATTGGTATATATATTATATTATATATCATTATTTGTTTGTTGTTGTTATGGGCCTATAGGTGAACCTGTTTACAGTGAAGCTTGATTACAGTGACCCTATCCACAGGATTTCCTTCGGCAAGATTTATCAAGGGTTTGTTACATTGCCTCCTCCAAGACCCAAGCAGGTCTAGCCATTGTGATGTTGGTTAGACAAGCAGTAGAAGAAATCCCCAAATCTTTTGTCTTGGCTCCAATAAACCTATTTATTAGTAAGGACTAGAATTAATTGCCTTCAGAACTACTCTTCCACTCTGACACCTTCTAGTACATTTCCTAAACAGCTTGTCTAGACCTATGAAGTGAGTGGTTGACAGCTTGCCATCTCTGTTCCCAATGTTTCCTCCACTAGACCATACCAGTTTAAGGAAAGGTCTGAAGATGGAAATTGTGTTTGAACACATTCACAACTATCAGACTAGGTAAAATGTGCTGTTATGAGGAGTTGAAGTTCGGTCTAAAGTTAGTGTTTCTTAAATACAATGGTGAAGCCTAAGGCATTCAGAGGAAACATGGGGGTGGATGGACATGACAAGATACCCTCACATTTGGCTGAGGTTTTAGTCCCCCCTTTGACAGAAGAATAACCTAGTCACCACTTCTACATCAGTGACAGTCTTTTTATGAATGCACAGTCCTGAATGCTGACTTAGGGGAGATTCTGGGGGTTAAAATCTACTCTGAGTTCATGTTTGAGAGTGAAATGAAAGCTCCTTGTATTCACTTGCACCCATTGGTACTAGTGTTGTTAAGTGGGAAATTAGTACTTGAACGAAAATTTACCTCTTGACTTACATTATGTGCATTTCCAGTTGTACGGGACCTCACTTCTTGATCCAAGTCCTCATAAACACCATATGGGGGTGTCCACTGGCCTGTGTTTTAATGTTGAACTCCACTTGGAGATGAATTGGGTAGTCCTGTGTTTTGTGCTTCTTCAATAGGACTCCAGTAAAACGCTGTAGAAACACACCTGTGCCCTGACATCTCACTTCCCTGTGGAGGGCCATGAGGAACAGAGATGGTGGGTGTACTTATATTTGGGCACCGGCAGGAAATCAGTTGAGTCAGGTCTCTGAAATCAGCTCTCATAACACAATATGACTCCATCTGCTATAAGGATGGGCCAAAGCAGGGGATTACAACTGCATGGTGGTGATAACATCCCACTTCAGCGACATTGATTGTTTTGCCTATTCCCCAGTCTCTGCTGGGTATTTTTATTGGTGCTGTGGTGGAGGATCCTTGCCCTTGATAATATGCCAGGCATCCTCACATTGCCACAACTCTGCTTTGTCCCTAATCCAAACCTCAGAAAATTCTGCCCCCCAAGAAGGGTCACTAGTCACTAGGTTAGGGACACTGGCGCTTTTACACTGTGCAGTAGTGATGGCCAGGATTGTGGTGGCCCATCCTCCCACTGCCATGAAACTTATTTTGCCAAATCAACAGTTAGCATGTGTTCCTAAGGAACCCTACATCCTAAGATCCCATTGTCCTCACCTTGGTTCCACAAGCCTGATTTAATCCATCATGGTCCACATAGTTAATAGGATCCCTTCCAAATATTGAGTGATGAGACTTTCCTTCCATACCTGTCAATGCAATGGAGTCTGATGAGGGCTCCCGGCCTGGATACGTTTAGAGTGTATGACATTTAATGTTGTTCCAGAATCATCTAGCAGTCGGGCAGGAACCTGGTGTGTCTCTAGCCTCCACTGGCTGTCATTAGTGCCCTTCCCCACTGATTGGGCTTCAAGGAGCAACCATCTTCTGGGGCAGCCATCTCTGGAGGTCAGGGGGGTTGGAACACACTGTTTCTCCTCTGACAGAGAGGCCAGAGAAGACACAGTGGAGACTGCAACTGTGGTTGGGGAGTTTAGGGTCCGGGGAGGAGGGAGTCCTTGGTGTTCAGTTTTGAACAAACCTTGCACATGGAGAAGACCCTGAAGAGCTTTGGCATCCCTATTGTTGATTCCTAAAACATGGCACTACCTGCTGGGGTAGTGCAACCCCAAGACCCTCTCTCTCTCCCCTCCCAATAAAGGCACCCACAGTGCAAAGAAACTCGCAAGACCATATAAGGGCATTTGGGACCATGTTTGGGTTCTGGAAAGGTCAGCCAGTGAGGTTCAGAGCACTTAGCTGGAAGTGAAATCAAGCCTGGAATCTGCATAATCCTGTCACTGATGCGTGGAATTTGAGTGCAAGCCCTTGTTTACAAGCAAACAGAAACATATGGTTCCTCATCAGGGAGCGATATCGTTTTGTTCAGGACATTTGTACTTATAGTCAACCCATTACCAACTTCCCTTTCCAGTTCTTCCCTCCTGGAAAATCAGGTCCTGAATCTGTCCCAGGACATGTTTTACCCTATAAGATGCTCTTTGGGCACCACCTATGCAGTCTCACTTGAGTCCAGACAAACACTCTCTTCAGATTCTGCTTGACTTCTGAGCATCATCAGCCATGCCATGATCCTAAGCAGCTTGCTGAGCCATATTCATGGCACAGCATTCAACGATCAGAGCTCCACTTCTGGAATCAGTACAATATTGCCCTCTGCAAGCCTCTAAGTCTCTTCTGCTACAACCGTTTATATTGCTAGTTCTTGATGAGTGCATGAGAGAGTGTCTTTGCATGAGTGTTGCCTTTTTCTGATCAATAAATAAAGGTAATTTTAAATCTGCACCCTTGAATTCTGCATTTCAGAACTGGGATACATAGGCTTGATCCCCACATTAAGGTACAAATCTTCTTGCTGTTTTCATAGTGAGCTAAATAAATTCTTCCCTTGAATATTAATTGTGGTTTCCCTCTCGGACCCTTGCAATTTGGATAACAGTAGTAATCTGTGGACATGGTTACCACCATGCCAGATCCCTCTCTCTTGTTTAGGTGCAAGGAGTGCATCCAATTGAGTCATTAATAGAATCATAGACAATAGCATCAAAGAGTTGGAAGAGACCACAAGGGTCATCCAGTCCAACCCTGCCATTCAGGAACTATCAAAGCACTCCCAACAGATGGCCATCCAAGCTTCTGGATTAAAAACCTGAGAAGAAGGAGACTCCACCTCACATCTGAAGGAGTGTGCAGCTGTCCCCAGGTGTGCCTCATTTCCGGACTAGAGACCCACGTTGGTTAGGTCATAGCCTAAATGGGTTTCTCAGACCCTCTCTGCCTTTTCGCCCCCTCTACACTCTTTGGGGCTTCGTTGACTGAGAGTCTCTCAACCACTCAGAGGCCTGTCTCAGAGAACAGGACAATGTGGTCCACATCTCCATCTGATGGACTCATGGTCCTAAGGCCAGCTTTTGGGGGGGGGCACAGAGTTCATTATATAATACAGTCAAAGACAAGCTAATGGCGATTAAGAACAACAGTTAGTGCACTTCTAGGAGAAGAATGAAATAATCTCTGTCAGGATGCATTGATGAAAATTTAATTTTAATCAAACAGGAAGCAGATGAGGGAACAGCTGAGTAATTATTCATCTTGATTGGTGGGTGATCTCATTTCTGTTATAAGGACAGGTGTTTGCTATGTCCTGAGTCTTCATTCATTGTTATTTACGAGTATTTTGTGACCATGGACTACCTCTGAAATAGTATCCAGCACTTTTTCCTGCTCAACAATGGTTCCGTTTCGGCAGTCGACCTCCACCACACTTTATTCAAGATTACGACTCCTTGGATGGATGATTTCTACAAAAATAAAATCAGAAATAATGTTTGCATGCCTTCTGTTTATTTCCTCTATAGTTTAGATTACTTGTCGTTCAGATTATCTTCTCCTTAGAGAGCAAATAAACTCTGTGCAAAATGGACTTTTGGGTTAGAGTGATTTGTGTTAAAATGCTAGTGTGGTGTGTAGTTTGGTACTCTAGGAGACTAGCATCAAACCCCCACTCCAGCCATAGAAACACATTAGAGGAATTTCATAAATTCACACTCTCTCCTTCTTGAAGATTGGCAATGGCAAACATCTGCCTAGGTCTTTCCAATAACCCTAGCAGAGCTGTCTTGAAGCACCTACTATCCACAAATATTATAATGCAAACCAGGAGAATACCCCCTTCCCTGCCTCATAGGCACTGCTGCCTTCTTGGGGGCAATGTGCTTCTCTCCACTCACACATTTACATCGTTTCCCTAATTATTGTGTCTATTTATTTTCTTCCTTAATTATTTATTTACTTTATTACTTTGAGAGAAACACATTCTTGTAGCAAAGTACAACATAGATTAAAAAACAAAACACCATTTAAACAGTTAAAGTTAAAACACATAACACAGTACACATTAAAATAATCCATCATAAAATTAAAATATCCCATGTAAAATGTATAGTTTAAAACTAACTGGTTAGGCCTGCCAGAAGAGAAAGGTCTTTAAAAAATCCTGTTTTGAATTCAGACATTATGTTAGCTGTCAAATCCTCTCCGGCAAGTCATTCTATAGTCTAGGGGGGGCTGACAAAAAAGTCCCTGGGTGACAGTTGCCAGTCAACCCTGGCCCAATTGAAATAAATGCCACCCAAATGACCTAAGTGTATGAGGCAGGCAATTCCGAAGGAGGCATATAATCTGTGAAACACAATGGAGCACACTTACTGTTCTGAATAATTATGGAAAGAAACCTGAGCCTTCTATCAAAAATATGTTGCTTTTCAGATCTTAAGTAATAATCTGGGAGTGAGGATGTGGGAAGGAGAAGAGGAACACTATCATCTGCACATCCTCATGAATGAAGATTGCTGCCTGCTTGAGGTTTGCAAGCTTCTTAGCTGCTTTTACTCTCCCAGTAGACTGGAAAGAATCCTGCAAAATTGATGACAACTGGGTTTCTCAATTGTCAGGGAAACTTTATAAATCCTGGACTGATAAAAAATCTTCATCGTTCCAGACGTTTTGTGAATGAAGCAGCATTTTTTTGTCCAGAATCATTACTTCTACAGAGAAATACTGCTTTCTGTTCCAGCCCTCCATAGAGATTCCCTTCCAGAAAATTCTGTTTCCTGTGCTAAAAAGAAGCCAAGCAAGCAAGCAAACAATCAAAAAAGGAATTTTCCAACTGCAGCGTTTTGTGCAAAAAAAGTGTGTTCTTCCATGTAGAAAAATGACCTTTTCTCTGCAAAAATACCATCTGCAAATTTTGTGCAGAATATGTCCCAAACGGCATATAGCTTTTTGAAGGCTAATCAGTTCTCAAAGACTTTCTTTCGGGTAGGAAGAAAATTGCTAAAATTATTTGCTGCTTTCTTAGAGACCAAATTAACAAAGGCCCAGTAGAGACGGGCCCAAAGCAGCATGGCGATGCTGATACTAATGTTCAAGAGCGCACAGCAACCCCACGCTCTCGAACCCTAATACGTATGGGTGCCTCCATTTTGGTGCATGCGCATTTAGACAGCGTGCATACCAATGACATGTCTTGTGTGACACATCCAAATTGAGCAGTGCACAAGGCACATCACCGCGATGCCCCAGGGCACAAATTTTACAGTGGATCGTTGTCACAGCCATGCAGTCGCAATGATCCAGAGGAGAAAGGGATGGCCTCTGGCCACCTCTTTCTCCTAATCTGTACCAGGCCAAAGAATCCCATCCTTATTGTTTTGCATGATGGTCATCCCATTGCTCAATGGAAAATAACTATTTTTGATTAACTCTACTCATCTTCCCACTTTGGGCATTATTTTAGCTGAAGTGTCTAATGTCGTTTTAAAAAACACACAATGTTTGGAATTCTTTGATCAGCCTCAACTAGAGTAGATCCATTCAATCAACTGAATGGACTCAAAACTACATGAAAAGAGTTTACACCTAAACATCAGGAAGAACTTCCTGACAGTGAGAGCTGTTCAACAATCAAATGCATTTTTCAGAGTGTGGTGAAGTCTCCTTCTTTGCAGATTTTTAAACAGAGGCTGGAGTGTTACCAGTCAGGAGTGTTTTATTGTGAATTCACACATGGCTGAATGGGGTTGGTCTGGATTACTTTCATTGTCTCTTCTAGCTCTAGATTCTATAAATCTATAAAAAGTATGTTTAAACCAAGGCAAATATAATAGATTCAGTGTGTCTTAGTCAGAATTATCATTAGTCTTTAGCCTATATGTGGATCTGGGTAAAGAAATATACACATTCTAGAACTAGAGGGTGTCACCCCAACACCACCATGAACACCTCCAGTCTTCACTAATTTTGGAAGAGAGGCAGTCCTGGTTAGTACTTGGATAGAAACCCTCAGATAAATACCAGGGATCCGTCAGAGGAACTGGAAATAATCCTGCCTGAAACCAAGGAGATCCACTATCAGTTGGAGTTGACCATACTCTGATAGTTGGACCAATGAGGGGGTTTAATCTAAGATTGCTCCTTATGATCCCATGATTTGGGAATAGAATCAGAAACATGAAACTGACTGTTTCCTCTCTTTGTTGTGTCCTGCAATATAAATTTTAAGGTATTTTAACATGTTACATTTTAATTTATATTTTATTTAACTCTTAAAATTGTTTACTTATTTTTTAAATTTGATATTTATATATTTTAATGTTGCTATACTGTTTTTAAATTGTATTGTTCCATATTAGTTGTTTACCACCTTGAGCCTCTGTATTGGGAGAAAGGTGGGATATAAGAAAATAATAATAATAATAATAATAATAATAATAATAATAATAATAATAATAAGAAGAAGAAGAAGAAGAAGAAGAAGAAGTACCATTCAATTCACCAGATAAAGAGATGGGAATTCTGAGTTATACTACTTCTAGATAGAGAACAAATATAGTTGCCAAATTACACTCACCTCCTGGTTCTTTGGAGTCATCTCTGGAACTGTTTTTTGACTCACTGGAATCATTTTCAGCTGAAGGGCCAAGATGAGAAAAATATATTTAGAATCAGTGGTAATAAAAAGTTGTGTCACAGCTTGAGAGTTCAGGAAGAGAAAAAAATAGGCCACTGTCGTAGAAGCAAGAACAGTCTGGTTCACTACTCATCGACACTGGAGAAATATGGCAGTTGTACCGTTACGTAACAGTCATGCTACGAATCATGGGATTTACAGGTTGTTTTGGACATCAGAGCTGTCTGACCGATGCTAAATATCCACAACCTACAAAACTGGAGTTCATAGATTGAACCAAGGCAGTTCCTTGATGTCAAATTGCATTATTTCTGCAGTGGCCAGCACAATCGAAGTCATGACGGAAGAGGCCTGAGCAGCACTACGTACTGCTGAACACTTGTGATGGGCGGTACAGCAGAGAGTTTCTGATTCCACACACCTCCTGACCTGGGAGCAGTCCTACTGAATGTCCAAGAGCCCCCTAGTTTCAGCTTGGCCTGGAAGTCTGAGAACACCACCGTATCCGCTTTTCCAATAGTTGTAGACAGCGCATGATAGTCCAAGGATGAGTGCTTTGGTTTAGTCATCGTAGTTATGTCTGCAGTTCTTATAAATCTAGTAATGCAAAGTTGGGCTAATAACCCTATTTTCCGGCCTATAAGACTACTTTGCGGACCCCTCTAAAACGGGGTAAAAGTTGGGGGGGGGCGTGGCGTGTACGCCGGTAGGAGCACGTACCTGTTAGCCTGCAGCTCCAAAGCCCTCCGGAGGACGTTGGAAGCCGCGCGAAGGGCCCCTGGCTGCTGGCTCCAAGCCCGCCGAGGAGTCCTCGCGGAGGACCCCGTTGGAAGCCGGCGCGAGGGGGCTCTCCCTGGCTGCCGGCTTCAAAAGCCCTCGGAGGACGACCTCCGGAGGACTTGGAAGCCGGCGCGAAGGGGCTCCCTGGCTGATGGCTTCCAAAGCCCTCCGGGGCTTGAAAAGCCAGCACGCCGCCTACCTGCCGCTTCTAGCGCCTCTGGAGCCTTTGAAGCAGCTTTGTGGGCTCAGGCCCCCTAACTGGCCTATTAGCCAGGGCCTGCCTGAATGCCAAGGCGGCTTGCCAGGCCCTCAGCAAAGGCCTGGGGTAATAAAAAAAAATAAAACATGAGAGAGCGAGGAAAGGAGAGAGAGAGAGGGGAGCTAGATAGAGGGGGGGGGGGGGGAGAAATGAAGATAGATATAGTAGATAGATAGATAGTAGATAGAGGCAGAGATATATCATAGAGATAGCTACGATCTCGATAGATAGATCACGATAGAGGAGCTGAAGAGCGAGAATAGAGCGACAGCGCCTGAGCGGGAGAGGGGGGGAGGGAGGAGCGAGAGGGGGCGCTCGCCAGAGCGAGGAGAGGCCTATCGCTGTTAGATAGATGAGAAGACTGCATAGGCCCACAATAGAAACGATAGCTAAGATACGTAGATGGAGAGAGGAACGTCGCTAGATCGATATCCCTCCTCTCTATATACGCGAGCGCGCGCGAGAGAGAGTTCGAGAGCGCGAGCGCGCGAGCGAGAGTAGATAGATGCAGCGACTAGCGAGCGAGCCGCGCAGAAGAGGGGAGGGGATAAACAGCGAGAGGGGGGAGATGATAGCTCGCTCGCAGCAGCTAATAGATCGCTAGCGGCGCCGAGAGCAGAGAGAGAGAAATATGGGAGGCGGAGAGCGCGAGAGAAAGAGATAGAGAGTGATAGATAGCTCGAATAGACGTAGATAGCTGATAGATAATAGCTACGAAGCCCCTCGCGAAGAGCGAGCCGCGCGCGCCGCCTCCGCTAGACGATACCGTCATCGCTCCAGATCGCCTCGCTAGTAGATCGATCGCTCGCTCGCTCCTCTCTCATTCTCTCTCCCGGCGCGCCCTCGATCGAGCGCGCGCGCGGCGCGCAGCGAGCGCTCGATCCGCAGAGCGGCGGGGGCGAGCGGGGGGGGCGCGGCCCTCGTCGCATAGCTCCTAGAACGCACGCCGCTCGCTCGCTAGAGCTAGATAGATCGATACGATGAGACGGAAATAGAGAGAGGCGAGCGACACTCGAGACGGGGGCGCGATCGACCGAGTAGAGAGAGGGAGAAGATAGAGAGAGAGAGGCGAGGATAGATAGATAGATCGATAATAGATCGATCGATGTAGATAGATAGATAGATAGTAGATTAGATAGTATTATGATTCGAGAGAGAAGAAATAGAGCGGGAGGGGGGAGCTAGAGAGAGAGAGGGAGGAGAGACAGAGAGGGAGGGGGAGAGAGGGAGATAAGAAAGAGAGCGAGAGAGCAGAAATAGATAGATAGATGGATAGATGTAGATGAGAGCGACCATAGATAGATCGATGATAGATGCGAGAGAGCAATGAGAGAGGGGGAGAGCTAGATAGAGGCGAGAGAGAGAGAAGTAGATGCGATGATAGATATAGATAGATAGATAGATAGATAGATCGATTAGATAGATAGCGAGACGAGCGAGAGATCAAGCAAGCTGGCAACGCAACGAAGCAAGCCAAGATTAGAGAACGTTGGGTAAATGTAGTGTGTTTTTAAATTTTTTTGGTGTGCATTGGAAGAGGGTGGTCTTATACGGCAATATATCCTAAACTCTATATTTTACTGGAAAAGTTGGGGGTCGTCTTATACGCCCCAGTCGTCTTATACCGGAAAATCGGAAATTAGGAAATAATAAGTCGATCACTTCTTTTCCTACAATTTTTTGCTTTTCAGATTTAGTTAAAAATCACAATTTTTTGTGCTATGAATCATGGGATATTGTGTGTGGAGTGTGTGGCACCTGAGCTGTCGACAGAGAAGGCTAAATATCTCCAAAATGACAAATCACATATTCCATGTATTGAGCCATGGCAATTAAAGTGGTGTTAAACTGCATTATTCTGCAGTGCAAATGGGGGATGGCTGTGCCATAGGTCAATCTATTACCGGGACATTGTTTGAGTTCACTTACCTTCTAACCCATGGGAATATATCCATCAAAATGTCAATAGCCTCTGGTTTCGGCTGGCCTTCACCTGGAGACCAAGAAAGCAAGAGCAAAGAGCACTCAGATGGATCTCATGATGACAGCTAGCCAAGAAACCTGTGTCAGCTGTAACACTGGTAAAGCTAGAAAACACTGAAGGAACTGACCTTGGAAACCATGCATTTATATCATTTTTTTGGCAGAGTTGGAGAATTGGGGCTTGCAATAGTTTAAGCACAGTTGTTTCTGTGGAAAAAGGTGGATAAGTGCAAACATATTTGGACCTGGCATGTCTCAAAGAGGTTACTTGGGAAGTAAGCATTCCATTCTTACACAGGAATCGGCAAATCAGTGTGTCATAATCTGTCATCCAACTTTTTTGACTGTTTGTTCTTCTTTTGCAGAGGCTTATTTTGCTGATTGCTTCAGAGGTTTCAGCATCTTTTGAAAAGCCACAAGTAGGGCTTCTGAGCCTTAGCCTTCACTGTAGGTGCCTTTAAAAGTCTGTGGAAAATTTTAGCTCCTATGAGAAAACTTATGGTTTCTCTGGAGTTCAGAAGCTCCGAAGATGCAGGTAATAATGATAGGATGTTCTGGGGGGGGGGGGGGGGAGGTATCAAGAATACCCAGAGAACCAGAAGCAAAAAGAGTTTTAGCAAGGTGCTACATACTCAGAAGTTCAAGAAGATTCAGGTGATGAACTATATGATTCTAGATCAACATAAGGACACAAGGCATAACTCCGGGACTTCATAAGTGAGACAAGAACCCCATAACACATTCGGGAGAATTTCTCACCACACCTCCCCAAGTTTTCTTCCTCTTTCTTCAGTTCTAACAAACTGAATGAGAAGAGGAAACAGAGCCCAGATTAAAAGAATTAGCATGGTGCTACTATATCTCCAGTGTTAATTATTTCTTGAGCAGATTTCCTCATGGTCTAAGGCTGCTAGAGAAAGTGACAAAGACAAACCATAAAGAGTAGAAAATATGGAAATACTGAACTCTTACTGACAGTCTGTCATCAAAGTCAGCCTTTATCTTTACAGTGGGGAAAGACTGTCTGTGGACCAAATCTAGAGAGACTGAAACAACAAACAGAAATCACCCCTAACAGGGGGACAGCAGAAAAAGAAACTAAAAGGCTGAGATAGTTTAAAATCCTTCCCTCCTCACCTGCATGTATATCTCATTTTGGGATCTGTAAAACAAGAAGAGTTTCATCATAGCCATTTTTGATCCAGGAACATTAAGGACAGATGAGAAAGAGATGGAGGATACTGTGGAAAATGGGTTTTGGTGTGTGGCTTTGACCCAGTGCACAGGTGGTTCTGACTGCATTATTCTGGGCTTCCATGAGGTTAGTCATGAGGGAATGCAGGAATGTCCCTGCATTGATGTTGCCATTATTGCCACTAGGTCAACTTCAGTGTATTGAACCTTAAATGGACCCTCCAAGTGCATATATATATTCTCCTGTGCAATGTCTTAACTAATTATTTTAATATATATACAAACAGTTTTGCATATGCCCCATTCCCTACTCACACGGCTCGATAGAGTTTAGAATCAATACACTGTTTCCAATTACTACCTAACATTCAATATGTGTGATTTAATTACATTATTGACTTCATTGTACTCCGTATTCTGTTTAAACTTCTCAAAGCAGGATTTCCCAACCCAGATTCCAAGCTTCTACCTTCCTTTCTCCAGTACATTTGAATCTTCTCTCTCTAATAATATCAAACAACAGGTTATCTGCCAAATACTTATCTACCTTGGTGAAGTTCCAATTTTTACTTTATTTCCATCCTGATGCTATCACAGCCTGTGTTGCTTTTAATATATTCTTTATTGCTTTCTCTTTATTCAGTCCCTTATTCTTCAAATTTAATGTTATACTCTTTGCTCAAATGAACATCCTTGCCTATAATTTTATTAATCTCTTTCATCATTTTTCCTCTTTCTCACCTCCATCCTTTAATCTCTGTCCAGTATTCAGCTACCTGTATTGTCACATCCGCTCGCCACTTTGACCATGTTTCTCCTTTTTTATCCTCCCTTCATTGGCTCCCCTTCCCCTTCTGCATCCGGTACAAGATTTTGTTATTGACTTTCAAAGCCCTCTATGGATTGGTCCCTCCTTACTTATCTGACTTCCTTTCTCCTTACATTCCTACTCGCACCCTCCGCTCTGGTAGTCAAGGTCTCCTGTCACAGTGTAGGACTACCACTGCCCCCTCCCGAATTCGTCCCTTCTCGCTTGCTGGAACCTTCTTCCCCCACATGCACACCTCATCACTTCTCTACCCAGTTTCAACACTGAGTTAAAGACTATATTGGCCGATTACAGACCGGCACTTGAAGGGGTGTCTCTTCTAGACGCCCCTGGCTCTAATACAGACTCTGTCCATACAATATGGCGCCGGCCGTTCCACACGGTCGGCGCCATCTTTACATATCGGACGCTGTGCATCCAAACGTGTCGCGGCGCTAATGACGTCGTGAGTGCATCAGCGGCGCCTCGGGACATCATTAGGGCGCCGCAGAAAGAAGCTCCATTTCAGAGCTTCTTTTTTGCTCCGCAAGGAAGCTGCGCGGTGTGGCTGCGACGGCTCCCTTACGGAGCAAACGGTGGCAGGAAACTGCCTCAAAGCGGCGGTCTATAACCTGCCATTGTTTACAGAAGTGTTCCCAGAGGCGAGCCCCTCCCTGACCCAGGAAGCCTCCTTTTAACCATCCATTAAGAAGCCAAGCCCTTCCTCCAGTCCATCTGCCTTAGTCCAGGCCTCGGAGGTGGAGAAGATCTGCTGGACCTGATCCTATTCCCTAACACCCCTTCCTTCTCTTTTTGTGTTGTGTCTTTTAGATTGTAAGCCTGAGAGTAGGGAATCATCTGACTAAAAGATTGTATGTACAGCGCTCTGTAAATTTACAGCGCTTTATAAATAAAGGTTAATAATAATAATAATCACTTCACCCCAAAACCTTTGAACACACGGACAATCCCACCACATATGCATACAGAAACCCTTGGAACCACCGCAGTGCCAACATTCAGCTGATAGACTTTTATTGAAAAGTGCTAATTGAGAAGGGGTGCTGTACCATTGCTCTATTAATTTCATCTATTGCTCTTTTACTCTGGTGTGCTTGTTTGTCTTAACCTCTTGTATCTACAATTGTATATCTTCACTTGTCAAATTTAGATCTCTTTCCCAAACTCCTTTCAAAATGTCTTTTTCAGATTGAGGGGGTTCCCAATTTTCACCAGAGTAGTGCCTGGAATTTAGGCTTCTCGGGTGAGGATCATTACAAGCCCTGATATTTTCAGATCCAAAACCAGAGATCTAGGGATGACCCCTGGTGATGACATGGAGGCCCGTTACAGACGGGCACCCTAGGACGGATTCAGTCCATGCTAGGGTTAGAAGGGGGTGTCTCTTCCAGATGCCTCTAACCCTACCACGGACTGAGTCTGTTTGAAACAGCGGCGGCCGTTCCACACGGCCGCCGCCATCTTGACATAGCGAACACACTGCATCTGCACGTCATGCTCAGAAATGACGCCGTGAGTGTGCACTTCAGCACATGCGGCATCTCTTCTGGGGCACAGGAAGAAGCATGAAAATCACGCTCCTTCTTTGCAGCATCCGGGAACCTCGCCGTTTGGCTGCTGCGGTTCCCAGACACTGCAACCGGTGGCGGCGGCAGACTGCCACTTTTCAGCAGTCTGTAACCAGCCAAAAACTTATCTCTTAAGTTCCAACTAGAGTTACTCACCCTTTGTCATTTAGACACACAGCCACAAAAATCCACATTCTTTTTCCTATTTGTAAATTAAAACAAAAATCTTAACTCCAGGGGTAGTTCTTTGGGACACAAGATAAGGAACATTTCATTGAACCTACATGGTGCTAGATAGATGACAGAGGAAAAGCAGAGCAGAAGATGACCCTCCACCATTACAATGACTGTGAGGAAGCTCATATCTATGGAAAGATGGAGACCTCATGATGAAACTTTGCAAGATGCAGCAACAAATGAATTATGTCTGGTAAATTGTAGCAAGTTGCTGTTCTACTAACTGCTTTATTAAATGAACTAGAGATCTGCAAAAAGCCTTTTCTTCTTCCCTAGAGCTGAGCCCAGCAAAACTGGAGAATTTACACCCAAGTCTCCCAGCTGGTGATGACTCACAAAACTAGAGTGATAATGGTTTTCCATAGTTTCCCACAAACCTTTTGTGGAATGTTTTATTGTCAGTGCCTATCCCTAAATTATCCCATGTTTTTCCCAGTGCTGAGGTTTGAAGATGACTGAATTCTTAACAGCTATCATAATAAAGAGATAATAAAATAAGGCCAGGAGAGAACAACCTGAGGAGGTTGGAAAAGGAGCCATGAAATATTGTCAAGAAGCAGCAAATTGAGACATTGTGGCGGGTTACAGACCACCATTTAGGACGTGTTCTGCATGTGCTAGGGTTAGGAAGGGAAGTGCTAGGGTTAGGAAGAGTTGCCCCTTCCTAACCGGCCCCGTTCCCAACACGGGCGGAGCCCGTCCTAAATGGCCGTGCCTGTCCACATGGGTGCTGTCATTTTTATGTCGTAGACGGTGTGCGTCCAGATGTGGCGCGGCAGAAGTGATGCCGTGAGTGTGTGCCTCGCACCTCGCGGCACCACGTCCAGGGACCAAAAAGGAACGCTGCAGCTAATGGCGGCGGCGGGAGAACAGTCGCTTGAGGGCGGTCTGTAACGCGCCTATATGATTGATGTTGAATTCACAGTTCTTACATTTTGAATTGGATTTTGAAATATAAACACAGAGTAAAAATGTAAAAGAGAAAGGGAAAAAAGGGAACAATGGGTGAGAACGTAGAGTGTGACCAAAACCTAGGAGAAGCTGGCCACATTGCCGGAAATACCCAGTTAGCTAAAAAAAAAATCTGCTTGGAGTAGGTGCCTGCAGAATATACATTAATGGATTGAAAAAACATATTGTCCTCTTTATGATGACAGATGGTGAATGTTTTGTCTTTCCAACCACACGGTATATACATGTACAAAGAAGACATACCAGATCCAAATATGCTGATTGTTCATTCAAGTCAGAGCTTCCAAGTTGCAGGAAAGTAGTTTGAAAGTACATAAATATCTGCAAATATGAAATACGTTTCTAATACAAATTAGCCATCTTGTAAGACATCTAATCAGAAAGGGGGTTAGCCCTGGATGTACATGCATAGCATGCAGCAAGAAAACTAAATTTTATTCATTTTCACCAGTACAGTATTTATAAATGTTAAGAGCTATAGATAGTTATGGCTGGGTGGAAAATGGTGTGTGGGTTGCCAAGATGTGTGCATGTCATCTATATTAGCTCGTATTTGAAGCAAAGATGGGGATCACCATCCAAGGGCCCAACACAATGAAGCTCCAAAGATTGTGAGTTCAATGACCCCTCTTAACACAACAGTTTCAGACTATGCAGAGTGAGACATTTCCCTGGCAAATGAACAATGAGTTGAAGTTCTAAGCAGTTCCAGAGAAATGAAGGAGTTCCATAGAACTCCTTCATCTATCAGAATTTAATAGAGTACTTATTAGTAGGAGTGCCCCATAAACTGCAAAGTTGATTCAAACAACCATGAGAAGCAATTATTCTTAAGGTGGCAGAACAATGTGTTGTCTGGCTGGGCTTTTGAAGTCATGAAATTACAAGGGACAAACGTACAAAGATTTCAGGCATGATGAATTTTCTCAAATAGAGATCTGTCCCATGATTGGAAGTGAAATAGAGGGGTATAACTTTTGTAAGAGAAATAGGCAAACAGGAAAGGAGAAGGAATAGCACCATGTCAGAGATAAACAAGTGAAGAGATCCAACACAACATGAAGCCAGGTGGAGAGCATCTGGTAAAAATTAAAGGGGAGGGAAACAACAAGGATGTTACGGTGGAGTCTACTACAGACCCCTAAGTCGACAGGAGGAATTGGATGATATCTTTCTAGAATAGATGACAACACGTCAGAAAAGAGAGATGTAGTAGTGATGGGCGACTTCAACTATCCTGATATTTGCTGGAAGTCAAACTCAGCCAAATCCTCAAGGCCTAGCAAATTCCTCACTTGCCTGGAAACATTTCATTGTCCAAAAGTGGAAGAGGCAACAGTGGGTCAGCTATTTTGATCTGATCCTACCAAACAGGATGAATTGGTTAATGGGGTGCAAGTGGTGGGATCATTAGGTGGAATGACCATGTTCTCCGGAGTTTGTTTATACAATGGAAAGCAGATGCCAGCATTACAAACACACCTTCTAGATCCTTAGGAGAGCGGGATTTCAGTAAACTTAGAGAAGTATAGGGTGACCTGTGGTCAGAATACTAAAAGGGAAGGGGTTCAGATGGATGGGAGTTTCTCAAAAGAGAGATAAAGGCACAGTCCAAACAGTTCCGAGAGAAAGAAAAATGGGAGGTGTCTCAAGAAACCAGGATGGATGGCTAAGAACTTTCAACTGAACTAAGTTTGAAACGGACATGTATAAGAATGGAAAAGGGAAATCACAAAAAGGAATTCAAAGAAATGCAGTCATTTGTAGGGGTAAAGTCAGAAAAACTAAATGCAGAATGAACTCAGGTTTGCTAGAGAGGTTAAGAACAATAAAAGCTTTTTGGATATGTCCGCAGCAAAGGAAGAAGAAGGAAACGGTAGGGCCACTGCGTGAGAAGATGGCAAATGCAACAGAAGACAGAGAAAAGGCAGAATTACTCAACAGCTTTCTTTGCCTCATTCTTCTCAGAAAAGGCAAAGGGAGCTCAACCTGAGAATAATGGAGCAGATGACAGAATAGGGGAATTTCAGACAGAAAAGTAAAGAGATAGTAGAGAAACACTATAATTTAAAAATTTAAGGTAAACACAAGAAAAAAGATTAGTAGGTCTGGAGTTAAAAATAGAATATTGACGCCCTGCCCATTTGGGGGCGTGGCTGCACCCGCCCCTTTCCCCGCTGTATCGGGCCCTCAGCGGGTAGAGTGGGCAAGCCACTGAGGCCCCTGACCAGCCGCTGTTCTGGCTGGGGCGGGAAGCAAGCCTGAAAAGGGGTGTCCTTGGGGCTTGGCCCCTTTTCTCCCTTGCTTCTCTGGGTGCAGCCGTCTGAAGTCTGCGCCCCAGAAAAGCAAAGCGGCGCGCCTTTCAAACCAGGAAGGAACTCCTTCCTGATTTGCACAAAGGGTGCCCTAGGCGCATTGGCGCGGAGGCAAGGACGTCAGGTCCGAGATGCCCCGGGTAGAACGGCACCCTACCTCCCGAAACCAAGTACGCGCTGACCGCGTGTACTTTCATGGCGGTCTATAACCCGCCTAAGTCTCCAGGACCAGAAGAACTACATCCAAGGGTAATAGAAGAACTGGCAATTATATTTGAAAACTCCTGGAAAACAGGAGAAGTCCCAGTAACTGGCAGAGGGCAAACGTTGTCCCCACCTTCAAAAAGGGGAAAAAAAGAGGATCAAACAATTCGTCCCAGTTAGTCTGACATCAATTACCAGGAAAGATTCTGGAGCAGATCATTAAAAAGAGAGCTGTGAACATCTAGAAGGCAATGCCAAATCAACAAAAAGTCAACATGGGTTTCAGAGAACAAGTCATGCCAGACAACCTAATCTCTTCTTTGTAAAAATTACCAGCTTGGTAGATGAAGGGAATGCTGTGGATAGTGTATATCTTGATTTCAGTATGCCTTTGACAAGTTCCCCATGACATTCTTGCAAACAAGCTTGTAAAATGTGGGCTAGACAAAGGAACTGTTAAATGGATTCGTAACTGGTTGACCGGCCGAACCCAAAGGGTGCTCAACAATGGCTCCTTTCATCCTGGAGAGAAAGTGACCAGTGGGGTCCACAGGGCTCTGTCCTGGGCCCAGTTTTATTCAACATCTTATCAATGCCTTGATGACAGAATTGGGAGCATACTTAAACAAATTTGGACAGATGACACCAATTAGGGGAATAGCTAATACTCCGAGGGACAGGATCATGATTCAAAATGATAATAGACTAGAAAGTGGGCCAAAGCTAACAAATGAAATCAACACAAGAGAAATGTAAGGTACTGCACTGAGGGAGAGAAAAATGAAATGCACAGATATAGGATGGGTGACACCTGGCTGAATGAAACTACGTGTGAAAGGGATCTAGGAGTCCAAGTGACCCACAAGTTGAACATGAGTCAACAGTGCGATGCACAGCTAAAAAGGAGGCCAATGCAATTTTAGGCGGCATCAATAAAAGTATAGTGTCTAGATCAAGAGAAGTAATAGTGCACACTGTATTCTGCTTGGTCAGGCCCCACCTAGAGAGATTGGTGTCCAGTTCTGGGCACCACAATTCAGAAAGGACATTGAGAAACTGGAGCGTGTCCAAAGGAGGGCAACTAAAATGGTGAAAGGTCTGGAAACCATGCCCTATGAGGAATGACTCAGGTAGCTGGAGATGTTTATCCTGGAGAAGAGAAGGTTAAGAGGTGATATGATAGCCCTGTTTAAATATTTGAAAGGATGTCATATTGAGGAGGGAGCAAGCTTGTTTTCTACTGCGCCAGAGAACAGGACCCGGAACAATGGATGCAAGCTCCAGGAAAAGAGATTCCACCTGAACATTAGGAGGAACTTCCTGACTCTAAGGGCTGTTCAACAGTGGAACACACTCCCTCGGAGTGTAGTGGAGTCTTCTTCCTTGGAGGTTTTTAAGCAGAGGCTGGATGGCCATCTGTTGGGGATCCTTTGATTTGGATTTCCTGCATGACAGGGGGTGGACTGGATGGCCTTTGTGGTCTCTTCCAACTCTATGATTCTATGATCTTCTTTAAGTATTTTTATATATGCAATTCTTACAAAAGGGTAAACAGCCAATGTAGCAGGGTGAGAAGAATGTTCTTAGAAGAAAGTTCACTGAGGCTGTTATCAGACAAGGGAAATTGAAAATATAATCCAATGGCAATCCGAACGCAATCATGGGGTTTAACATTATTGTGTGATAGACTACCACACGCAATTTTGGGCAATGGGAAGTCAGTCTGAATGAAATCATGGAGTTTCACGTTATTGCATGAGAGGTGATCACACGCAATTTTGGGCAATGGCAAGCTATTTTTGGACAATAGGAAGTCAGTTTGAATGCTATTTGAATTCACATAATTTTGCTGAACTTGCGAATGCACATGAATGCGTTCTGGGCCCATTGTCTTTTCTTTAGAAATTAAGAGAAATTCCTCGTGTATGATAAACTCCAAAGCTGAAACTTGCATTTCCCCAAGATCACCTGGAGATGGTGGGTTTGTTAGTTCAACACATCTGGAAATGGCCAGATAGGGGAAGAAAGGAAGAGGAGAGTGGAGTGGAGTGAGGAGGCATTTGCTTTCCAGAATAAAGGCAGGGCAAAGTGCACATGAACATCATCAGTAACTGAATGTTGTTTTCTTAAGTACTGCAGACCTGCATTTAATAATCTCTCAACCTGTTTATATTTTTTTCCTTTCCAGAGAAAGGAATTTGTCTGTGTCAGCCAGATAGGTGTTTCCCTAATCTTGATTATCTTTCCTACAAAAGGACATATTATGTAGGAAAATGAGGAAGAGACAATAATGTGGGAAAGCACAACAGAGGTTTGATTGAGATTATATGTGTGCGCACACTGATGGTTACTTTTGAAAAACAGATTTCAAGATTGTGCCTGAGACCATAGTCCTAGTTATACTAACCAAAAGTCTAAACTTGATGGGCAGAGTCATCATGTAGATTTAGAGCAGGAGGGGGCAAAGTGTGGTCCTGAGGCCACATGAATGACCTGAGGATGTTAAGCTTGCAAATCATCCAGAGCCACCAGATCACCTTATTTCTGATAAAAAATAAAATATAATATACCAATCCCCTCACTTGGAAGCTTCTGGGAAAGGCAATTCATTCCCATCTAGTTTAAGATTTTGAAAACATGCCAATTTTTCAAACCCAGGCCTAGAATTCCAATCACTTCTGCCTTGTTTTTTAACTATATATTTGGGCACTTTTTGTGGTCCCTGGAGAGCCCTGCAGAGAGAGTATTGGTCCCTGGTGGCCTGTAGTTGCCCAACCCACCCTACAATTTAGGCATTTTCCACATTTTTAAAATTGGTTGTCTAGGACTAGAGAGCAAGACCCATGCTCTTCTCTGGACACATCTATCCCCATCTACCCTCACTGATGGCAAAGATCTGTAGTGAAACTGTGTGTTCACTATGTTCTGCTGATGCTGAGATCCTGCAGAAACACTTTCTTCTTGGAACATAGGAAATGTCTAATCAACACATCAACATCAACATTTATTCAGAGCTTCAGCTCTATAGTTTATCACACAAGCCCTTTCAGAACTATAGAAAATCCTAAATTTGTGGAGGGGGGGGGGTAACCAGAAGTGCCTGGAATTCCAGCTCTGTTTTTTTAAAACGGAAATGTTTTCAAAATGTTAAAGTGGAGGGGGGGGGGGTGACAAATTGTTTTTCCTGAAGGCTTTCCTGGGAAGGAATTTGCCCTTCTTTTTTAAAAAAGTATTAGAAAAAGTATGATCTGGTGAATCTGGAATCTGAAGATCTCAAAACCAGCCTCAGGTTCACCATGCCCCC
>NC_056522.1:8118656-8124600 GCF_019175285.1 Sceloporus undulatus | reverse complement strand
TCTATCTATCTATCTATCTATCTATCTATCTATCTATCTATCTATCTATCTATCTATCTATCTATCTATCTATCTATCTATCTATCATCATCACCATCACCAATTCCATCACCATCATCATCATTATTATTATTAAAATTAGGAGGAGACCTACCCAGAAGAAGGTTGATAGATACAAATTCCATTTTCTGGAAAGGGTAAAACTACAAACAGGACAATAGGTTTTTGAGTGCAGCACTCAGGAGAGGTTGGAAAACAAGATCAAATACTGATAATATACTTGTTCAGTTTGCCATAACATTTTTTGAAACCAAATCATACCCTCTCCTCTTCCTTTCTTCCCTTACCTGGCCATTTCCAGGTGTTCTGGACTAGAAAATTCACCATCTCTAGATGATCGCAATGGAAAACAAGTTTCAGCCTATTTTTCAGTACAGGAGCATTTCAGAAGCTGCTGAGGTGTACAGCTGCAGATGAGACAGAACCCTCTTTCAAGTAATCACCCATTCCAAAACCATATTTGCTATTTTCATGGGTGAATGTGTAAATATATGTGAATGTGTGTGTATGTGTAAGTTACTGCATGGCAGGAGATTGGAATGGATGGCCCTTGTGGTCTCTTCCAACTCTATGATTCTATGGCAGGATACATACCGGCAAAATGTACCATGGCAGTGGTGGCAGTAGGGTTAGGGAGTGCGCACCATTCATACGCTTCCTTCCTAACACTAGTACGTACTAGGGTACTAGTACATACTACTACTACATACTAGGGTTAGCCTAGTACATACTGGGAGTGAAAAATGGTCGCGCCTTGTCTACATGGGCGCCGCCATATTGATGTGATGGACACTTAGCATCCACATATCCCGGCATCATTGTGATGCCGCAAGTGCGCCATTGACGCATTGCAGCGTCACAAAGGCGCCACAGAAAGAACCCATTTTTTGCGAGTTCTTTTTGTTCCGCAACAGAGCCGTACGTTTGGCCGCTGCGGCTCCTTCACTGAGCAAACCAGAGCGGCAGGAGAATGCTTTTTTTGGGCAGTCTGTATCCTGCCTATGATTCTGTGTGTATGAGAGAGTTTAGTACTGTGCAAAGAGTGGATAAAGAATCTCAGCTGGCTGGATGCAGGGAAGACAGAGATACAAAGAGGTATGAAAGGAAAGCAGGCTGAAGGCAGATGACAGAAGCAGACTATTATATCTATTAGTCAGAAAAATGCAGAGTCTGGGATAAAAAGAAATAGAGTGATAGATAAAATCATCAGAAACCCTCTGCAAAGATTCCTGAAATACACAGGGCTTCACTCTCTCTCTTCTTTCAAAATATATCCTTGGCTTTGTGACTTATAATGTGCATAAAGGTACATTTCATTTGGCCCCAAGTAGAAGAGTTTGAGCTAACACCACACTTCCCATCTTTTCCACACATACCTTCAGGAACAATGCAATTACCGTGCTAAGATTCCACCTCAACATTAGGAGGAACTTCCTGACAGTAAGGGCTGTTCGACAGTGGAACACACTCCTTCCTCGGAGTGTAGTGGGGTCTCCCTCCTTGGAGGTCTTCAAGCAGAGGCTGGATGGCCATCTGTCGGGGATGCTTTGATTGTGATTTCCTGCATGGCAGAACGAGGTTGGACTGGATGGCCCTTGTGGTCTCTTCCAACTCTATGATTCTATGCTAAAAAAATATCAGGATAAATTATGGGAAAGTGGTATCTGTGTGTGAATCACAGTGAAAACTAGACAAGGTTACTGAACCTTTCATAGTTGCATACAAGTGGGAAATTCGACAAGTGTTCCTTGTGACCTGTGGCAAGAAACAGCTGATTAAATTCCTTCTTCTACACAACCATTCAAGGAGCTCTCTCCAGTTTTCACTCTGGCAATCCTAGTCTGTGATTCTTTGTGTAAATGTGTTACTTTCCATTCCATCCATGTGTGGTTTTGTTGCTGACATGCCTATCTGTACAAATATACTCTGGACCACTGCTGAAACCCAGCTACCCGTGTTGTCAAGGGGCAATTCAAAGGATGGATTCAGGCAGCAGATGAGAAGCATCCCACTTTGTAGCTGTAGCTCAGTCAAAATTACCAGACCTTCCCTTTAAACTCCTGTGGTTCCTGAAAAGGTCCCAGAGAATGATGTTGCTGCTGTGCATTCAGTTTAGGAACAGAGCAGAGATCTCTTCTGCCGCCACCACCACCCATATCACCATACTTTCTGCCAAATAGCCATATTGGGTATTTGGTAGTGGGCTTTGAAGGGAAATGAGGGAAGAAGGATTTATAATTTCCTTGTAATGGAAATGTTCCTAACGGATAATTGACTAAATATTAAAAACAAAAACAAAAAAACAGTTTAGCCCTGATTAATATGGCTCTTTGCATGGTTGAAACATCCTTGAAAATGTGTTTTGAGCAGAACACTCTCACAATGAATTTCTTATCCCTTCTTTATTGTGCTCTTCTGAAGAATTATGGGGTGCTTTCCAGATATCTTAGACTCTTAGTCAACTTTCTTCAAAGAATGTTCCTCTCATTTTGCTACATTTGCTGTTTACCGTCTCCTAAGAATTTCATATACTGTATAGCATTATTAAAAGAAAGAAATATCTTTTGGGGAAAAATTAATAATACATGACATCTTTATAGCTTTGTTTCCTTGTACTTTCATGACTGCAAAAGCCTGGTCAACACATTGTTCTGTCACTTAAGAATAATTGCTACTCATGGTTGTTTGGATCAACTTTGTATTTTATGGGGCACTCCTACTCACAGGTACTCCCCTAAATTTTGACAGATGGGAGAGTTCTGTGGAACTCCTTTGGTTCTCTGGAACTGATTAGCAGTCCAATTTATTTTTCATTTGCCAGTGAAATGTCTCACTCTTCATAAAAATCAATACGGAGAGAGATCTTGTAGCACCTTTGAGACTAAATGAAAGAAAGAAATTTGGCAGCATGAGCTTTTGTAGACTTCAGACTACTGCTTCAGATGCATTTGGAGGTGTACTCTACAGACTAACAAGGCTATAGCTTTGAATTCTTCATAAAGGAGAGCCTCAAGCTGTTATGTTAAGAATCATCAGTGAACTCACAGCCATTGGAGCTTCACTCTCCTGTTCCCTAGAATGGTGGGCTCCATCTTGGCTACAAATAGCCAGCTAATGTAGAATCATGTTCAGTTTTGCAATCCATGCGTCATTTATCACCTGCCAATATCTATGACTACAAGAAGACTTGGTGCTCATATGCTGGCCAGCCCTTTTGGGTTGATTCAGACACTCCTGGCTTCAAAGTGTTAACTGCATCCTCAGAGAAATAAAAAAATAACCAATACCATTTATAAAATCTGGTGGAAATGCACAAAATTCAATTTTCTTTCCACATGTTATGTAGGTAAGTCTGGGATGGGGGTGGGGTGGTCAGCCTTTTTCTGGCTGTATGCCTTACAAGATGGTTCCTTTTCTACAAAAAAATATTTCATATTTGCAGATCATAGAATCATAGAGTTGGCAGAGACCTCAAGGACCATCCAGTCCAACTCCTTGCCATGCAGGAATACATAATCAAAGTACCCCACAACAGATGGCCATCCAGCCTCTGTTTAAAAACCTCCAAAGAACTGGACTCCTCCACACTCCAAGTGAGTGTGTTCCACTATCAGGAATGCTATCTGGATGGAAAATTACCCCAACACATGAACTGTATAAAGTGACCTGACACCATTTATACTAAGCCTCTTGCCAGAAAAACCTCATGATGGTGGGATATCAATCGCCCCAAAAGGGTGGTCTCCCGCTGCCCTGGTTTGCTGCATGAAGGAGCTGCAGCGGACAAGCCATGCAGCTCCCTCGCGCAGCAAAAAGAACCTGCAAAAAGCGGGTTCTTTCTGCGTCGCGATTGTGATGCTGCAATGCACCAATGGTGCACTTGCGGTGTCACAATGATGCTGGGATGTGTGGACGCTAAGTGTCCACCACGTCAAAATGACAGCACTCATGTGTACATGGCGCTGCCATTTTGATGCCCCGTCACATGCTAGGGTTGAGGCCAATATGAGTGGTGCGCCCTTGGCCAACCCCTAGCACATGACGGGGGCACCGCAAAGGCTCATCTAGATCGGGCCGGTAGTAGATTCCTTACATCAGAAACAACCTGAAGGCACACAAAACACATGGTTGATGAACCTGTGGGGCCCATTCTGTTCATGTTGCAGTCTGTGAGAATGTGGGACAGAAATGCATTCTTTTCAAGAAAGCTGGGTCCTTGATTTACCAGCACTGCTTTGTAATTTCTCCTGGAGTTACTGGGAAAAGCACTACCCCTTCAGTACTGTTGTTCTGTGTTCTTATATGTGTGTTGGAAGAAAACTGTGAACTCACACTAATTGAAGCATCCATTCCCATGTAAAAAGCAGATATAATGTCTTCATTAGCCTTTGTATGTATGTTCTGCTAGAAGTAGTACTGTTCCAAACTGAAATTTGACTTCCAGGCTACACACACACACACACAGGAAAGAAAAGAAAGAAAATCCTGTGTTAAGAATATATTTAATGTTGCATTGGCATTAACAAACATAAGGATTTTCTCCAAAATGCTTCTTACAAAGCAATACTAATGTTCAAACACGGCTGTTCCAGAATCCTAGACCAACATGCAAACACTGGCACTCACTAAGAACATTACTATGTTTACAGTGTGATAAAGTTGCTATCCTGGAAGCAGAACATGTTTATCTTTCTCTGAGTGAGCAAGATAAGGTTTTGCACGTGTTTCTATTTGCTGAGAAACTGAGAAAAATCTGAGCTTGCCACAGCTCAGTAGCATTAAATTCTCAAGAAAAAAGGGAAAGAGCAATGAGAAGGAGCACTTAATGAATTCAATGTATAATTAAAGGTTCTGGCATACTAGAAGAGAGAGGGAGAAGAGGGAATGCACTTAGGTTCATGCATGTGCAAATAATTGCATTTAGGTTACTCTAACACATTTTATGTGGTACTGCCTTTGGAAACTATTTGGAAACTTCACTGGGTACACAATGTTGGAGCCAGGCTGCTGACTGAGGCTCCATCTACCCATCCTCCCCAAACTGGTTCTGGTGTCATCCTGTTTGGATGATTCATCGCCCAAACCCTGGTTATGGTGCAGGCTTTAAGGTATGCCCCATGGCAGAATAAATCAAGGTTAAAGATAAAGGTAAAGGTTTCCCTTATGACCAAGATTGTCAAGCTGTGTTCAGCTGCAGGAGGCAGTGCTCATATCTGTTACTAGGCCAAGGGAGCCAGCATTGACAAAGACAGCTCTGTGGTCATGTGGCCAGCACATCTGCATGGAATGCTGTTACCTTCCCACCAAAGTAGTACCTAGTTATCTACTTGCACTTTTACATGCTTTCAAGCTGCTAGTTTGGCAGAAGCTTGGAGGAGTGACAGAGCTCACTCCATCACACAGCACTTGGATCTTAAATAAACAAGGTTATAGTCCATTTAAAAACATACCTGTTCCTCTGGATCTTCTGGGACGTTCCAGAGCCCTCCATTTCTGTGACATAGCAGGTGTTTGCACACTGGGCTGCCCAGGACAGGTTGATTGTTCTGAGGTTAGAGCAAGGCACCCAGCATGTGACTGTCACTAGGTGTCTCATTTTGACCCAAGAAGCGAGTGACCCATGGCAGCGACAGATGTGTTAGATGGCCCTGTGGAATGCCCATGTAGACACCTGCTGTGTTGCAGAAACGGAGGCCAAGGGAACAGGACAGGGCAGAGTGTCTGCAAAGACAAGATAATCCAGGCTGCCCCTGGGGTATCCTGGCCAGTGCAGACAACCCTTTAGGTTGGTAATAAAATTTCAACTCCATTAACAATAAAAAGTAACCTTCCTGGAGATCCAGGCTGTCCCTATCCAGGCTGTCCCTATCCAGGCAGTTGGCAG
>NC_056522.1:8104567-8118646 GCF_019175285.1 Sceloporus undulatus | reverse complement strand
TATTATTATTATTATTATTATTATTATTATTATTATTATTATTATTATTAACCTTTATTTATGAAGCGCTGTAAATTTACACAGCGCTGTACATGCAATCCTTTTAGTTAGACGGTTCCCTGCCCTCAGTACAAAGTCAGCTGCCCATTTCTTAGGTAGCGAATGTTGGACCCGAACAGACAGGCCAAAATAAAGCTGCCTTGGGTCACGTTAGAGGTATGCCATTTAAATGACACACATGTCCTAAGAGGCCGGAAGCCGGGCCAAAGCCATGTTCCAGTCTTAAGGACCGGAGCTCAGCTTTGACGCAGCTTCTGGCCTCTTAAGATGCATGTGTCATTTAAACAGCATACCTCCAAAGTGACTCCAAAGTAAGGGCTGTTCGACAGTGGAATGCACTTCCTCGGAAGGTGATAGAGTCTCCTTCCTTGGAGGTCTTTAAACAGAGGCTGGATGGCCATCTGTCAGGGATGCTTTGATTTGGATTTCCTGCATGGCAGGGGGTTGGACTGGATGGCCCTAGTGGTCTCTTCCAACTCTACGATTCTATGATTCTATGATTCTATGACTCGAAGTAGCTTTATTTTGGCCTGTATGCGCAAGCACATTGTTACCCAAAATGATCGGGGAAACTTGGTGTCCCCACCAATTGTGTTAGCATCTCCTTAAATGCTGAGGGAAGTGCTTAGGTCAGAGGAGGCCTGTGAGAACAGTTTACAACTCTGCATACCAGTGCTAACTAAGGAACAGTTTACAACTACATATACCAGTGCTAACTGAAGGAGGACTCCAAGGCCTGTTACAGACAGCCAAAATAAAGCTGCTTCGAGTCACAGTGGATGTATAGTGTTTCAATGATGCATGTGTCCTAAGAGTCCAGAAGTCGCACCAAAGCCACGCTCCAGCCCTAAGGAGCTTTATTTTGGCTGTCTGTAACAGGCCCAAGTGTGGTGAATAAAGAAGGTTTTATTTAGAAATAGGCAAAAGAGCACATAAACACACAGTAACAATTCACTCTGAGACATCATACAAGGCTAACCAAAATGAAGATTTGAAAACTGGATAGCAGATGCTTAGTGTTGCAGAAAGGGTGATATTTACAAATCCTGTAGATGAATTTGAAATTCAAATAAAGATTAATCGGGGAGGGGGGGGGACTCCTGTAGATGAATCCAAGAAAAATTTTGAGTGACCCAGATAACATCTGAGGGTGATATGGGAAGTGGAGGCTTTGGACAGAGCTCTGATAGCTGCTCATTGCAATTGCAAATTGGATATGTGCAAGGTGGATATTTATATCCTGCTAGGTGCCATCACAGGGTATTTAATATTCCCACATGAAGAACAAAGGATTTTCACTGCTTTCCCTTGGGATTGACAAAAAGGGTGATTCTATTTGATGGTCTTAAATTCAGATTAACAAAACAGTGATTGGATGTAGGACAATCCCAAAATAGGTGGGCAGGAAGAGTGTTTGGGAACATAGCAGGCAAGACGCAGGAGATATGGGACCTTATCGCACTTACAGTTTTCCCATTCCGTTCATGTCTACAAGCCGGACAGATCAGGAAACGGGCTGACGACGAACGCTATCGCATTAAGTGTTGTCAGCGTTATGCGATCGCAACAAGAACGATCGCTATCGCACTCCGCTTTTCAATAGAATGACCTGTTGTCGTTTATAGACCTCGCTGTGAATGGATTTCACCGCACAGCCGGGTCGCATCCCGATGACGCCCCGAACACCCCCTGTCTTTGCGCATGGGCAGTTCAGGAAAAAATTGGCGCGCGGTTTCGAAAGGGAGCTTGGGTTATTCTTTTTCCCTCCTTATTCCCTGTCGGCATGGATTCCCATGTATTGGTTCTTCTCCATGCCATTGCCCATTACCTGTTTATGGAGCGGGAACGGAGAAGAAGGAGGGCACTGTTTTACCGCTTGCATTTTAGAAAAATAGCTCTCAGGCATGCCCTTGCTGAGCTCATGGATGCAGAGGACGTTCCCCCCACAGATCTGCTGGAATGGCTATCTACCTTTCCATCACCGCAGAGATGGTGGTTACGTCCAATTCTTAAAAAGAATTGGTGGCGTGAGGAGGTTCTGACACTGTGGGCTGATGACATGTGGGAGACACATTTCAGAATGAAACGTGCCATTTTTTTTGTTCTGGTACAAGTGCTCCAGCCCGACCTTGAGAGAAGCTGCAGTAGAATGAGGAAGCCAATCTCTGTAGAAGAGAGGGTGGCAATGACGTTGTGGTGGTTGTCGAGCCCTCTTTTGTACCATAAAGTGGCATCCAGATTTGAAGTTGGGAGATCATCGGTTGCCGAGATTGCTGTGGAGGTTTGTCTGGTGATTGAAAAGAGACTTCTAAAAAAAGCTATTCAGCTTGGAAATTATCACACGGTAATTATTTCCATTTTTATCAAACTAGAAATCATTGCATTTGTAATATTGGAAGTAAGATATTATTATATTGTGTAATGTTGATTTGTGTATGCAGCATCCCAGCACAGACATGCATACACGCATACAGTGATTTCATTACAACCATATATACACCTGTACATGCACACAAACATCAATAACATCAATGATTTAGATAGAACGCTGTAGGGTAATGTTTTTATATTTTACGTGTAAAGAAAATTTACACTGATTGCTGCAGTTACTTCATGAAACCTGTCCCTAGTTTTGGTATGGGGATGCTTAGATCTTGATTTCCTGCATGGCAGGGGGTTGGACTGGATGGCCCTTGGGGTCTCTTCCAACTCCATGATTATATGTCTATTTTTTTGGAAAGATTATATAACATTTAAATTTTAAAAGCAATAGTATAGAAATGTTAATGTTACATGTTCTGCAGCTGACAACTAGACATGTAATGTGTATGACTGGCTGCCCAAAAACAGCAATGTTTATTTTGCATGTATATCACAGCATAACATACAGCAACGGTTATTTTTCTTTAATGTTCACTCAGATAATGGACGGTTTCCTTAACAAGGGCTTCCCTCATTGCGTTGGGGCAATTGATGGAACGCATATTCCAGTTAGCCCACCATGTGGAAGGGAGGAAGAATACCTCGATCATAAGCAGGGATACTCCATCACGGTACAAGGGACAGTTGACCATCGCGGAAGATTCATCGACGTGGAACTGGGACATACTGGGAGAGCGCATGATAGCCACATTTTCAGGCACTCCGCTTTGTGGCATGCCATGGATGAAGGATACTTTGTTCCTGGCAATCCCACCATCAATATTGCTGATGTGCGTGTTCCACCATTGATAATTGGGGATGGAGCATACCCTATACAGCCATGGCTCATGAGGCCGTTTCCTGCTCCGAACTGCCCTGAACAGGTGTACTTTAACAAATCATTAAGCAGGGCAAGAAACATCGTGGAAAAAGATTTTGGCCATTTGAAAAGCAGATGGGGCTGCCTTGCTGGCAGACTCACAGTGAAAGAAGAAAACTTTGTTACTGTGACTGCGGCTTGCTTTGTTTTGCACAACATTTGTGTTACTAACGGAGAGGTGCTTCATGATGACATTGAGGCACCAGCTCCTATTGTTCTACCACCCATGCATGCCAATCGGAAACAGTATGATATTAACAGGAAAAGGGAGGGCGAACAGATAAGAAATGCAATTGCTGGATGGATGTTTACGAATTTGCGGCGATAAAGTTTTTAGTACTGTACTGGAAGCTACGAAAAAAGAATATCGTCATCAATGTTCCTTTTGTGACATTACTTCCTTTTCATATTCAAATGTAACATTCTTTACGTTTCACATGATGCGATCTCAAGATTTCCCAATAATTAATTCCTGGAATAATATGGGACAGGTAGCCTGTCATAGTGTAAATAGCGTTGCTGAACCTTACTGTTCAATCTATTTCAGCTACAGAAAATGTATATGTTTCTGTAGGGTTATTGTATTGTTCAACACAAATATGTTTATGTCAAAGAAAGCAAACACAACGATATTGTTAACCATTAACAGTTATGTATTTTAAAAAATAGAACAACAATAAAGAACAGTTAGTGCATGTCTCTGTTCATGTGTACATATGCAGCAATATATTTGGAACATTACATGTTTTTATTTCTAGTTCTCCACATGAAAGAACAATAAAGGTTTTGAGGAATTAACTATGTAGTGTTTCCTAGAAAACGGGGAATGAATGCATTTATAATTCGCTGTTTCTCTCAAAATACTATTAACTTGGTACAATCCCACTTTGACTGCTGTAGCTGCCTCCTGTTGTTGCATTCTTGGAGTAGGCGTCCCAGGGAGGGGAATTTAGAATTCGCAGGCAGACCACATGTCTTCATGAGAATTCAAAATACTACTCCTTAAAGTTGCCAATCCAAGAATGCAACATGAGGCAGCTACAGGAATGAAAGTGGAATAGTTGCAGTTTAAGAGATTGGTGCGATAAACAGCATAGTTAGAAATATGGCAGTAAAATGTAATCGAAACATTTTTTTAAAAAGAAAAAAGGTAGACTGCAAAGTCTGTGAACAATATCATTGGTTAACGATATGTATCTGATCACATGCTAATATCGTAAACTCTGCATATCGTATATAGGCTTGACATTACTTAAGAACTACCTGGAGACGGACTCCTACCTTGCGATACATATACAATAACATCCCAGATTAATCTCCATACACACACCTTTCACACATTTTCCCTTTAACTTTCCGTAGCCTTTACATCTGTTAGGTCACGTTGTAAGGTGCGAATATGTATAGAATTGCCATACCTATCCAAATTAACCTGGGATCCGGTTTAGTAAAAATTTCCATTTCTAGCTATTCTGACGGTACAGTTAAGCACTTTCTAAAACCAATCAGACAGGAATGGTTCTTCAACAATCCACACGGCAGTGCTTGTAATGCACGCTTGTTCACATCAAGGACAACAACATTTAATACTACAGAGTACAGTACACCCAGTGTCCTGTTGTACTACGTTATTATAGACAACCATGCAGTCCACCCATTTCTATATAGAACAACATTGAAATATCTCGAACACTTTGATTGCTTAGATTCATTTTTTGATTTCACGGAGATTGTGTTAGCTGCAGTTTATTAGTTTAGAAATCCCACATTGGGAACATTCAACTATCAAACGAGAACATATACGGGCAACGTTGTAATGCATGTTACTGCAATAACGGTGCTTGTCACGGTATAATCTTGGAGTGCTACTATTCCACTATGCATGCTCCTGCTATCTCATGTTGCAGACTAGGGCCTGTTACAGACTGCAAAAATCATGCTGCTTTGGGTGTCTTTGGAGGTATGCTATTTAAATGATACATGCATCCTAAGAATCCACAAGCTGCACCAAAAACTGCACTCCGGTGCTTAGGAATGGGGTGTGACTTTGGTGCGACCTCTGGACTCTTAGGACCCATGCATCATTTAAATAGCATACCTCCAAAGAGACCCGAATCAGCTTTATTTTGGCAGTCTGTAACAGGCCTAAGATTAGCTAGTTTAGGGAGGGGAATGTAGAACTCTCAGGCAGAGAAGATGTCTTCCTGGGAATTCCAAAAAAAAAAAATCTTTAACTCTTCCGATCCAAGATTGCAACAGGAGGCAGCTTGACCTGCCACAGTGGAATAGTATCACAATAAAAGATCAGTGTGATAAACATCCATTTTTCTTTGTTATTATAGGAAAAATGCTGGCAACATGTGTCAGTACATTATGTAACTATATAAACAATACCAACAAATAGCAAACCCTTCATATTTCCATTCTGATATCTCTTGTCCGTATATATTTGATTGTAAGCTTTTTAAACAGATCCCTATAACCAGGGGATATGGCCCATCATTTCTATATATTATTACTTGCTGCATGCATGATATTATATTAACTATATTAATATATTAACATATTAACTATATTAATATCATATTAATATTATATAATATTAACTATAGGGACAAACATTTAAATGTGGTGCCACAGGAACGCAGTGCAGAATTACGTGTAAGAGGAATATTCTTTCCCTAACCCACAGTTCTAAGGTGAGTACCTTTGCCTTTTTTTAATACATCTGCGAGATCGTTTATTAGCAAACTGAGAACATTCTTCTGACTGGGTTAACAACCATTGGCTTTGTGTTTGTGGTTCAATTTCCGAGTGTGAGTAATTTCCCTGAATTACAGAATCCACATGTGTGACAGACAACATACTGCTTTCTGGAATTTGATTATCATCTTGGTCTTTACCAGTGCTGCTCCTATTTTTCTCTGGGGTTGCATATTCAATGTCTCCATTATTATGTAGGGGTACTAGGTCATCATCTGTTTCACTATCACTGCTATTATTATACATTGTCAGTCCAAACAGAGTAGGACGACTGTTATGGTAGTCAACATGTTCTTTGATCCTTGTATATTTGCTTGAATATGGTCCTCCTTGTAGCTGTGGCAAAGTTTCTGGAACCAGGATTTCAGAGGTTTGAGAATGAACTCCTGAATTGTCAGCATGGCAATTGTCAATGTTTAGGCTAGTGGGTGGTCTGCTCTTACTTAATAGATCAACAATAGTAGACATGCAATGAAGTAATTGTTTTCTGTCCTCTTTGCTCGAAAGCACATCCTCTTTCATTATATTTATCAACTCGCTCTCCTTACGGGCACTTTCATCCATCCTTAGTAAAATTTCTTTCTGCAGATTCTCCCGCAGCTGTCTACTAATTTCCGTTTGCTGGTTGGTATTTTCCATGATGGTTCTCGCTATTAGTTCACCCCTCACCGCTCTTCTACTTCTGTTCCTTATTCTTTGCAGACGTGTATTTGGAGACATGTTCACCACTGTAAAGATGTCATCCTCTTGATTTTCTGTAGGGGAGATAAAGGAAATATTGTTCATCTATATCATTGATAAGCCATTTCTTGCAAGTGTAACAGGGAGATTAAAATTAGGCACCCCTTTCAGATAATGGATTATCTGTAAGGATCTATTTTTGTTAAGCAAGCATTCTATATGTTCTTTTGAAAATTTTCTATCCAGCTTCCTTGTGTTCTTAAAATAAGACCTACATAAATAATATTGGTGCCCAAGTTTTGCCTTATTAATCCCATTGACCATGTAGTGTTCACATTCTCTATATCAGAGATACCCATAACATCTAATAATACAGGAAAGTTTCCTCAAGGTACGGAAATCACTATACTGGGTATCACACGTCGCGCATATTTGCAATGGCATAGACACTTGTAACGGAAGACACCAAAACAAACGTAGAAACATATAGGGGAATGGAAGACTTTCTTTTCATTTTTATTGATCGTTATCCACCCATTATTATTCCTGTATTTCTTAGCAAGCGCAACATGCCTAAAGAAATAGGTGATAGTCACCGGATGATGGACACCAACCTTCTCTTCCATCCGAAATTTCGTTCTCTTGTTCTGGTGAGTTACAGCTGGAATCGTTATCTGCAGCTGGATAAACAATAAAAAACAAAGTTAAACACACAACAGGACAGCAGCTCTCTGAAAGAAACACTAAGTAGTACATACTACAAATATTAGTTTTAAACTCATACTGCTCTCCATTACTCATATATCTCTATCTACTTTTAAGGATATGTTTGAGTCCCGAGGGTAGAATCATAGAATCATAGAATCATAGAGTTGGAAGAGACCACTAGGGCCATCCAGTCCAACCCCCTGCCATGCAGGAAATCCAAATCAAAGCATCCCTGACAGATGGCCATCCAGCCTCTGTTTAAAGACCTCCAAGGAAGGAGACTCTATCACCCTCCGAGGGAGTGCATTCCACTGTCGAACAGCCCTTACTGTCAGGAAGTTCCTCCTAATGTTCAGGTGGAATCTCTTTTCCTGTAGCTTGCATCCATTGTTCCGGGTCCTGTTCTCTGGAGCAGCAGAAAACAAGCTTGCTCCCTCCTCAATATGACATCCTTTCAAATATTTAAACAGGGCGATCATATCACCTCTTAATCTTCTCCAGCTCCCTAAGTCGTTCCTCATAGGACATGGTTTCCAGACCTTTCACCATTTTTGTCGCCCTCCTTTGGACACGCTCCAGTTTCTCAATCTCCTTTCTGAATTGTGGCGCCCAGAACTGGACACAATATTCTAGGTGGGGCCTGACCAGAGCAGAATATAGTGGCACTATTACTTCTCTTGATCTAGACACTATACTTCTATTGATGCAGCCTAAAATAGCATTGGCCTTTTTAGCTGCCGCATCACACTGTTCACTCATGTTCAACTTGTGGTCTACTTGGACTCCTAGATCCCTTTCACACGTAGTTTCATTCAGCCAGGTGTCACCCATCCTATATCTGTACATTTTATTTTTCCGCCCTAAGTGCAATACCTTACATTTCTCCGTGTTGAATTTCATTTTGTTAGCTTTGGCCCAGCTTTCTAGTCTATTCAGGTCATTTTGAATCTTGATCCTGTCCTCTGGGGTATTAGCTATTCCCCCTAATTTGGTATCATCTGCAAATTTGATAAGTATGCTCCCAATTCTGTCATCCAGGTCATTGATAAAGATGTTGAATAGCACTGGGCCCAGGACAGAGCCCTGTGGGACCCCACTGGTCACTTCTCTCCAGGATGAAAAGGAGCCATTGTTGAGCACCCTTTGGGTTCGGCCGGTCAACCAGTTACAAATCCATGTAACAGTTACCTTGTCTAGTCCACATTTTACAAGCTTGTTTGCAAGAATGTCATGGGGAACTTTGTCAAAGGCCTTACTGAAATCAAGATATACTATATCCACAGCATTCCCTTCATCTACCAAGCTGGTAATTTTATCAAAGAAAGAAATTAGGTTTGTCTGGCATGACTTGTTTCTCTGAAACCCATGCTGACTTTTTGTGATTATGGCATTGCCTTCTAGATGTTCACAGACTCTCTGTTTAATGATCTGCTCCAGAATCTTTCCTGGTACTGATGTCAGACTAACTGGACGATAATTGTTGGGATCCTCTTTTTCCCCCTTTTTGAAGATGGGGACAACGTTTGCCCTCCGCCAGTCTGCTGGGATCTCTCCTGTTTTCCAGGAGTTTTCAAAGATTATTTCCAATGGCTCCAATATTACATTTGCCAGTTCTTTTAATACCCTTGGATGAAGTTCATCTGGTCCCGGAGACTTAAATTCATTTAGATTAATAAGGTATTCCTCTACTATCTCTTTACTTATTCTGTGCTGAAATTCCCCTATTCTGTCCTCTGCTCCATTATCCTCAGGTTGAGCACCCTTTGCCTTTTCTGAGAAGACTGAGGCAAAGAAGGTGTTGAGTAATTCTGCCTTTTCTCTGTCTTCTGTTAGCATTTTGCCATCTTCTCCACGCAGTGGCCCTACCGTTTCCTTCTTCTTCCTTTTGCTGCGGACATATCCAAAAAAGCCCTTTTTATTGTTCTTAACCTCTCTAGCAAGCCTGAGTTCGTTCTGAGCTTTAGCTTTTCTGACTTTACCTCTACACATGCCTGCTATTTCTTTGAATTCCTTTTTTGTGATTTCCCCCTTTTTCCATTTCTTATACATGTTCCGTTTCAAACTTAGCTCGGTTGAAAGTTCCTTAGTCATCCATCCTGGTTTCTTGAGACACCTCTCATTTTTCTTTCTCACTGGAACTGTTTGAAATTGTGCCTTCAGTATCTCCCTTTTGAGAAAGTCCCATCCGTCCTGAACTCCTTTATCTTTTAGTATTTCTGACCATGGAATCGCCCTCAATACTTCTCTAAGTTTACTGAAATCCGCTCTCCTAAAGTCTAGGATGCGTGTCTGACTATGCCTGGCTTCTCCTTTCCACTGTATTACAAACTCCAGGAGAACATGGTCACTTCCACCTAATGATCCCACCACTTGCACCCCATTAACCAAGTCATCCTTGCTGGTTTAGGATCAGATCTAAAATAGCTGACTCCCTTGTTGCCTCTTCCACCTTTTGGACCATGAAATTGTCTTCCAGGCAAGTGAGGAATTTGCTAGGCCTTGAGGATTTTGCTGAGTTTGACTTCCAACAAATATCAGGATAGTTGAAGTCGCCCATCACTACTACATCTCTCTTTTCTGACTGTGTGGTCATCTGTTCTAGAAAGATATCATCCAATTCCTCAGTCTGACTTGGGGGTCTGTAGTAGACTCCCACCGTAACATCCTTGTTGTTTCCCTCCCCTTTGATTTTTACCCAGATGCTCTCCAGCTGGCTTCCATGATTGATGTCCTGGATCTCTTCACTGGTGTAAATATCTCTGACATATAGTGCTATTCCTCCTCCTTTCCTGTTTGGCCTATTTCTCTTAAAAAGCTTATACCCCTCTATTTCCACATCCCAATCATGAGACTCATCCCACCAGGTTTCAGTGATGCCTATTATATCATATTTACTTTGTTGTACTAGGAGTTCGAGTTCATCTTGCTTATTTCCCATGCTCTGTGCATTAGTGTAGAGACATCGCAGACCATGGTTCCCTTTTACTTGCTGCCTGTGCAAGTTTTTTTGCCTCCCACTGTTGGGTCCTTGCACTTTTTTTATTGTTTCCTCTATGTCAGTTTGACTATTTTCTCCATCCCTTTCGCCTTCCTTAATATTGTCTCCCTTCCCCTCGGAACTCAGTTTAAAGCCCTCCTGATCAAGTTCTTGAGACTGTTGGCAAAAACATTTCTTCCAACTGGCGTGAGATGCAACCCGTCTGTTGCAGAAGCCCCTCCTCATGGAACCGCAGCCCATGATCGAAGAATCCAAATCCTTCTCGGCGGCACCATCTGCGAAGCCAGTTGTTCACATCCGCTATTTTCCTCTCCCTTCCTGGACCATGCCCTTCAACTGGCAGAAGAGACGAGATGACAACCTGTACATCCATTCCTTTCAGCTTCCTACCAAGCGCCTCGTAATCCCTTTTGATGTTCTGAAGGCTGTGTCTTGCAGTATCATTAGTTCCCACGTGGACCAAAAGGAAGGGGTATTTGTCAGTAGGCTTGACCAGTCTTGTCAGCCTCTCTGTCACATCCCGGATCTTTGCACCTGGAAGACAACACACCTCTCGAGAAGAGGACTCATTGCATACTGTTGTGCTATTTTTTTAGGAATTACCTTTAACATATCAAGTTCTGTCAATGAATGGAGATGCAGACCACTACATACATGCATTACCTTGTGGACTGTTATCTGGTCTTGTGTTGGTGAATGAATTATTTCCAGTCTCCGAAGCATGACGTAAGGCTCCTTCACTTGTGTCCATAGTTGTGTAGCAAGCTGTTTTCAGTGTTTCAAATAAAAGGAAAATAAATACTTTAGGTACAGAAACAGTTTTCTATGAAAAATTTACTTGATTTGACAAAGATTCACATGAATGTTGAACATGAATTTAGACCCTGGTGGAAATGAAAAGCTATTCAATATTCACAATTGTTATGAAATGGGACGGGAAAGGAATGAGATGACTTGGCCAACGCAACTTCTGTTCTGTTGCCTGTAATCTAGCAATTAGACAATATTTAAATATAGCAATGAAATATTAGGTGGACCAGAATAATAACTATCCATGATTCTTTGCCGAAATGTCATTGGACAAATCATTACCTCAACAGTAACCTATGGAAATCTTGGCGCAAACACACACACACACACACACACACACACTCTCTTTCTCCCCCTCCCTCATGTGCGGACACACTCATGTGCGGACACACTCTCTCACACACACACACCCACACCCACTCTCTCTCCCTCCCTCCCACCCACCCTCACACACACGCACGCACTCTCTCTCTCTCTCTCATTTTTTCTCTCTCTCTCTCCCCCTCTCTCTCTCTCACACACATACACGCACACACACAGCCAACCACATTCAAGCACCATAAAAAATAAAAGGGTAAATGTACTGTTCCTGTAGTAACAGTAATGATTCAACGATAGCTTGACACTACTTGATACTCACCGTTTGTGTTCCTTCTCTCACATGGAGGTACCATGGGGATGTTGGATGGGACTGATTTCTGTAAAACCTTCCTATTTTTTCCACTGGGATCGGAACGTCTGGACTTTGCAGTCTGGTTTCCTCTAGTTAGATCAATACTCCTGGACAACCTATTCACAACAATACTTGCGTCTCCATGCAAAATGTCATCCAGTTGTTTAAAATAGGGGCAACTAATGGGGTCTCGCCCACTCATTTTGTTATAGTTTACCACCTTTTTGTATTCGAAACGCATGTGTTTGGTTTTGTTTCTGCACTCCTCTCCTGTTCTAGCATGATTCCGCTTCTTCATCTCTTCGGCAATGTCTTTGAATATGTCCAGATTCCGATGAGATTCCCTCAGTCTGTCTTGGAAACGCGCTGCCCCCCAAATATCAAGCAAGTCCAAAATCTCGTTTTGACACCAAGGGACACCCTTTGTGACTTTCTCATAACTGCATACGGTGTTTTGCACATCCGTCCCGGACAGAGATTGTGACATGTCTCCCTCCATTTTTCCCTTTAGATCACCAACGCTCCACAGGAAACCTCTTTGAAAATCCGCTGCCACAATAAGGATGGTGGATTCCTATTGGCTAATTGTACCGGAAACACGTACAGCCATTTCCTGTACACTCTAGGGATATTGGGAAACTCGCTGTCCCTCTCTGCAAAAACGTGGAAGAGACATTGCGGCCACCTCCTGTCACATTATGGGGTTGACAGTTTTAAGGAGGGGTGTATAGAATTCGTAGGCAGGGAAGTTCTCTGACTGAGAAATCAATATACCACTCCTTAAAACTGGCAATCCCACAACAAAACACGAAATATTAATTCAAGGTACTTTATGTAATGCCACTACAGTGTTGTAATCACTGATAAAAAAATCCACAACAGTAACAAAAGGAAATATTTATCTATTACGTGATGTCCCTCCATCTAGAACTGCTGTAAATGTCCTCGGAAAACTAGTGCATACAGTAGGACAAAATATAGCTATCAATGTTAAAAAAATTTTTTAAATGTTATAAGAACAAGGTAGATTTTCTCCATAGCTTTGTTCTTTCATTTGTCCCTGAATTAATTGGATATTTCAGGCAAAGCTACCATTATGTTGCCATTATAGTCCACTATTGCCAGGTAATAAATGTAGGACAAAATGTAGAACAAACAGTAGGACAAATGCAGCACCAAACTAAAGCACATGGCTTAATTTAAGTCTTCAGTTGTCTTGTTGCAGCGGGACAATTATTCAAAACCTAACATACCTACCCGAGATCGTTACCTGGTATCAAACACAGTTTCCTGGTTTTTTTTCATATACAAACATGTCTACATGTTCTATAATTTTCACTGATGAAAGTCGTTAAATCATCTTGCAAGGGGACCAGGTATAGGAAAGATGTCATGATAGACCATCGTTACTGTAGGGACTGGACGGGGATGGAATTGTAACGTGTAGGATATCGCACACGGGGGATTTTCCGTTCTCATAACGTTTACTGGAGAGGGAGGACGGAAACAAATCGTTGGGGACATTTTACGCGAACGGAACGGAACGGGTACGCACTGTAAACGTGTCGGTAACGAGGCTGTGCGATAAAATCCGTTCCGTTCCGTTACCGTACAGACCTCGGATCGTTTACAAACGCGTGTGCGATAAAGTTCATGGTCTTACTTACCTTATGTCATGGGCCAGGAGCTGCAGGACTGGGACCCAGAGGAAGAGTCTGATGAGGAGGCATATGTTAACAACTTTGAATTTCTCAGGAAGTCTAGGTACTGATACATCTGGAAAAATCTTTATGTGATGTATAGGTAAAACTTGCCAATTGTAGTCCAAATTAAAGAGTTTTTAACTTTGTTGGGGGTTAGATGCCTCAAATGGATTATCCTGTTATTAAAACAAAACAAATCCTCTTATCAAAACAAAATGAATCAATCACCATTTAATTTTACAGATGCCTGTCTATTAAGCATATGTTTGAAACATCAAAGAGTTAAATTCCAGTCCATTACCTCTCTCTGATTCTATCTTGCCCTCTTGTGGCAAAATTCAATATCTTCCAACTGAAGAAGAAACCCAGTGTGTGAACAAGA
>NC_056522.1:8074454-8104557 GCF_019175285.1 Sceloporus undulatus | reverse complement strand
GAAGGAAGGAAGGAAGGAAGGAAGGAAGGAAGGAAGGAAGGAAGGAAGGAAGGGCATTTTTGTTTGTGAGAGAGAGAGGGAGAGAAAATATAATCAGAGGAGTCATTTGTGTGTCTGTCTATATGCGTGTGTGTGTGTGTGTGTGTGTGTGTGTGTGTATAAAAGGGTGAGATGGTTTGGGTCCAGGCTATTTGAAGGACCGTATCTCCCTGTACAAGCCCCCACGAATACTGAGGCCATCAGGAGAGGCCCTTCTCTCTGTCCCACTACCCTCTCAGGTGCGTTTGGTGGGAACAAGAGAAAGGTCTTTTCAGTGGCTGTTCCCAAGCTCTGGAACTCCCTCCCTAGGGTGGCCAGGATGGCTTCATCCCTGCTGTCCTTCCGGTGTCAGGTGAAGACGTTTCTATGCCGCCAGGCTTTCTCATGACAGGGATGCTTGATCACACCCTTGCAATCGAACCCACAAGTTCATCAGTAACATAGGTTACAAATTCACCCCTATTGCTAGGTGCCTTCAAATCATTTCCGACTTATGGCAATGCTAAGATGACCCTATCACATTTTTTTTTCTTGGCAAGTTTCTACAGAGGGGGTTTACCATTGCCATATTCTGATGCTGAGAGTGTGTGACTTGCCCAAAATCACCAGAAGGTTTCATGACAGATCAGGGATTCAAACCCTGTGCTCCAGAGTCATAATCTAGTGCCCACATTGCTACAGCATGCTGGCTCTCACCCATGCATCCCTGTTTTCTTCCATGGAGTGCTGAGGGTATGCATTCTCATAAAAAGAAGGAAGTCCGAGAACTTTTCACCAATATTCTACACTGGCCATTTAGTTACATCTGTTTAATTACTAAGTAGTATCTCCTGCTCACCTTAACAGTCAGCTCATGTACTGAATGAATGAGATTTGTTCAGCTGTCAAACAGGTCACAAGGAGTATGTTCGTCCCACCAACAAGCAATGGAGGCAGCAATGATGAATTGCCAAAAGGATCTTGCTTTGGATTGTCAAAACCTCACTCACTGGCAGGAGGGGACTGAAAAGGTCATCTTTCTTGCTGCCCAACTGACAACTGAACAGACCTCTTTCTCCTGAAGCAGCTGTTGGCTATTCTGATGAGCTGGGAGACATTTATGACTGTGGCTATAGTGCAAGGATTGTGACTATGTGAGGATAGATGGATCAGTAGGTGTACATAACTGCAGTACAGAATGCCAGGCCATATTTCCTGTTAAATTGATCTAGTAAAGTGAGAAAAGGGCACACGGGTGCAAACTAACCTACATTGAAAATCCTGAACTGTCCCCATATTGGGGATGATTCACAAAGTTGAACTAGTTAGGAAGAATGGAGCAGGATGGCTGTTGAGTAGAGAAGCACTCCCTTCAAAATCCCACAGGACTGCAAACCATTCCTTTTAAAATGGCTCTCTAAAGCTTCAAACAAGGATCTTAGGCCTGTTACAGACTGCCAAAACAAAGCTGTTTTGGGACTTTTTGGAGATATGCTATTTAAATGATGCATGCATCCTAAGAATCCGGAAGCTGCACCAAAGCTGCACTCCAGTGCTTAGGAATGGAGTGTGGCTTTGGCGCGACCTCCGGACACTTAGGACCCATGCATCATTTAAATAGCATACCTTCAAAGAGACCCGAAGCAGCATTATTTTGGCCGTTTGTAACAGGCCTTAGTTTTCACATTGAGCCCAACTGTACAGGAGGTAAAGGAGGAGATAGACACCTGGTCTCTTCTTCACTCCCTTAAAAGTAGAGAAAATGCAGTGTTAGACTGGACAATGAAAGGAGAGTATTTCCACACTTCAGCATATCAAATTTGGGTCAATCAGTAACTTTATCAGCACTGATGTGTGCTTACTTAAATTATCAGTACAACATCTTCCTGCCAAGCATTGACACCAGTCTGGTGTGAACCACACAGATGTGAGCTATGTCCACTAATTCCCCTATTAATTGGCAGCACCCTGGCTTCTTGCCATAAGAACCTATATAAATACAAGCTCTTCTATGGCTTGTCCACCAAAACATTTACAAAATGTTTTAAAATCAATTTAAGATCACCAAATTAAAACAATATAAAACTGATTAAAAATCATACAAAGTTAAAAACAGATAAAACATAAATACCTGTTAAGGATCTTCCCTGCTTAAACATTAAAAGCTTAAATAAAAGTAATTTGGTTGCATGTGAAAGGTAAGCAGGGAAGGGGCTAGTCTGTAGAAAGGAGTTCCAAAGAGTGGGAGAAGCCACTTAGAAGGCTCTCTTTTGTGTCTTCCACAAGGGAGCCTTTGATGGTGGCAAGAGCAAGAGAAAGCATTTCCCTTATAATCTTCAAGCAATGACAGGTTTATATAAGGAGATAGAGTCTTTCATATGTTTGGATCTAAGCCATGTAGGCTTTTTAGTTCATGACTAGAACTTTGAATTGTACCCAAAACAAACTGGTAGCCAGTGAAGCTATTTCAACAAGAGAGTTATATGCTCCCTATAACTGGCCTTGATCATCATTCTGGCTGCCATGTTTTGAACCCACTGAAGAGTCCAAACAAGTTTCCAAAGGCAGCCCCACATAGAGTGTTACAGTAGTCCAAATGGGATATAATCAAGGCATGTGTCAGCATAGCTAGATCTGACATCTCAATGAATGGGTGCATCTGACATGTTAGTTTTAGCTGTGAAAATGCACTCCCACCCACTGCTGAAACTTAGGCATCCAGGCTCAGAATAGAGTGCAGGAGAATACCCAAATGTATTCAATCCAGCCAGATTTCCCCAAAGGAAGGCAACACTGATTTGGTGCATATGCTGTGCAATTCATTTCTGCTCTTTATCTTTCTGCGTATTTGAAAATTTCACTACAATGGGGGAAGAGCACCCATTCATGGTCTGTGCTTGATGCATTGCTTTGATTGCTGTTTGTGCTGTAGCTCTTGTTGTAAAATTACAAAAGCACAACCTTGTCTTAAGCCATCAGGAGCCCACAGAATTCTTCTTTCTTCAATCTGCTCATAGGAGGAAAGCATCATTCTGATATCATTTTCATTGCATTTGTTTGAGATCATACCAATGAACAATTTCCAATCCTCTACTGAATTATTATTTTCACTGTCAGCTGGCTTCATTTGGATGGGATGATGCATCCCTGTGAAGATCTTCATGTTATGAAGAACTTTCTGTGTTTCTAGTGGATTGTTACAGGTATAAAGTGAATAAAACAGCACTCTTTGGTCTGAGGAGGGTTTTGTTTCATGTCCCGCAAGACATTAATTTCATAGACAACACCATACTGTTCTTGCAGATCTTTTCCAAACCAACTCCATGGGACCTGGGCCACAAACATCTTGATGGCATCTATACACCTTATCAAATGAGAGGCAAAGCACCCAAATCTTGTGGATAAACGGGGTTTAGATCCCAGGAATATCCTGCAAAAGTGGGATTGTTTTCAGACACTTTGGGCTAACTGAGCATTAAAGTGACATTAACCCATGCAGAAAGTGGCCAAACCACACTGTTTTTTTATTTTTTGGAAAACCTCAAAAGTAAAAAGTGGCACGATTTTGCGACTTTCTGCATGGGTTATTCTTGCGTTAATGCTTAAGTAGCCTGAGGTTGTCAGAAAACAGTCCTGCTTTTGCAGGATATTTCCTGATTTAGACCTCGTTTATCCACAGGATTTGGGTGCTTCCCTCCCATGTTATAAGGTCCTATGCCTCATTGGTCAGGATCAGCCCATGTGTAATTCATTTTCTTTGAGCATCAGTGGCATGCTGTGCTATCCCCTCCCTGAGATTCCTGGGCTCCTCCACCGCCATCTGCCATCCTTTTTACCTGCCTCAGGAGATCTGCCTGCACTCCGCTCTGCTCCCTCTGCCTCAGGCCAGTGTCACCAAGAACACCCAAGCTGTGAGCCAAGCAATACAAATCACTATTATCTAAGTAGGTCCTGCTCACTTCACTGGGACTGTCTACTAGCAGACATATATGTGACTACACTGAAACTCCACCCAAAATCTCCCCTGGCAACCTGAGAAATAGGTTTACTGGCAGAATACAGCATCCTTCAGCATTTAAAGCCCATATCAATCGGATATGTATTTCTTCTAATAGTTTTTTGAAATAATTTAACATAATAAAAAGAAATAACATCTACTAATATCAGCAATATAGCTGTAGTCTAATTTCAAAATTAGAAAGCAACAGACAAAGAAACATAATACACAGGCGTCTGGGACAGTAAATTATGACTGCTTCTTTTTCTTTGTATAATGACAATAGGACAATCCATTTTGTGTTTTCTTCTTTTGCAGAGCCTGAATTGAAGGATGATGAAGGGAATGCCTTGGACACATTCACCTGCTATGGCCTAAAGGGACTCTGCCAGCGCCGGGACATGGACTGTCCCTCAGGCTACATGTGGCCAGAGTCCATATCCAGAGCTGAACAAGTGCTGTGTCCCTTAAAGAGGAGGAGGAGGTCTCCAAAGATCCAGTCATATGGTCCTTAACTATAGAAAGAATAATCCTTTGAATTCACCTAATAAACAGTCTGTCAATTCAATCTGTGTGTGTGTGTGTGTGTGTGTGTGTGTGTGTGTTATCTGCTTTGTGGCATTTATTCTTTGAATTTTTGAATAAAGGGTAAGGGTGCTTATATTAGCATATAATAAACATAGTTTTAGGGACATGTGCTGAAAGCTATATGTGGAGTGAGTCATGAAAACTTGCACTTGGGGCAGCAGGATGCATAGCAAGGGGAATAATAGTACCACTTTATTGTGCTTTGGTCACCATAATTCAAGAAGGACATTGACAATCTTGAGTGTGTCCAGAGGAGAGCAATCAAAATGGCGAAAGGTCTGGAAATTGTGCCCTATGAGGAGTGACTTAAGAAGCTGGGTATGTTTATCCTGGAGAAGAGAAGGGTGAGGAGTAACATGATAGCCATGTTGAAATATTTGAAAGGATTTTATATTGAGGATGGAGCAAACTTGTTTACTGCAGCTCCAGAGACTAGGACCCCATTAAGACAGGCCAAAATAAATCTGCTTCAGGTCACTTTGTTCATTGTACTATGAACATGTTGTATTTAATACTACATTAAAAGCCAGAGAATAAGTACAGCTCTAATTCCTGCCAAGTCACAAGGCTGCTGGCCAGTCTGAAGGAGCAGTAAAAGGCTCTGGCTGACTTAGACAATTACGATGTTATAGGTTATTCGTACAACTTTTTAACTGTTTGGTATTTACATTTATAATCAGGGTATTATTACAATGACCACAAATGTCCCTCTCCAAAAAGAAAGCCTACCTTAAAATACAATGAATGGAGATTTGTGGTGCTGGCAAGTGATGTACTGAATGTTATGTCCAGCTCGCTGCTACCAACAAGTGGGAGAGGACAAGCAGAATCAGGAACCATTACAACTTGTCATGACTCCACCACTCACTGACAGGAAAGGATTGGTTGCATCATCTGCTTGACTTTTAAGCAGTGACATCACTAGGGATATTGGGTGGGGGAGCTGTTGTATGCCTTCAAGTCATTTCCAAATTATGGTGAACCCGAGGCAGACTTATCATACTGCTTTATCACACTAGTGGGCAAACAGGATTTAAATGAGAGTTAAACTAGAGAAAACCAGGAAATGCCTGAAGTTTATCACACAACATTTACTGGTTTTCTCTAGTTCTATTCTCATTTAAATCCCATTTGCCCACTAGTGTGATAAAGCAGACAGAGTTTCCTGGAGCTGAGAGTGTGTAACTCACTCTAGGTCACCCAGAAGGCTTCTATTGCTGAGTGGGGAATTGAACTCTAATCATCAGAATCCTAATCCTGCATACAAACCACTGCACCATGCTGGATTTCATAGAATCATAGAACTATAGAATCATAGAGTTGGAAGAGACCAAAAGGGCCAGCCAGTCGAACCCCATCCTGCCATGCAGGGACTCTCAATTAAAGTATCCCAGACAGATGGCCATCAAGCCTCTGTTTAAAGACCTCCAAGGAAGGAGACTCTATCACCCTCCGAGGGAGTGCATTCCACTGTCAAACAGCCCTTACTGTCAGGATGTTCCTCCTAATGTTCAGGTGGAATCTCTTTTCCTGGAGCTTGCATCCATTGTTCCGGGTCCTTTTCTCTGGAGCAGCAGAAAACAAACTTGCTCCCTCCTCAATATGACATCCTTTCAAATATTTAAACAGGGCTATCATATCACCTCTTTCAAATATAATATAATATAATATAATATAATATAATATAATATAATATATGATGTGATGTGATATGATATGATATATTTCCTATGCATAAAAATGCTGTTTTTGTGCAAAACAGAATGAATTTTGTACAGAACTGTATGCTAAACTGTGAAGATTCTTATCAGTCCTTGCCAGTGTTTTCTGTCATTTGAGAAATATGTGTGGTGTTGGTTGTTGTTTTTTGTCATTCTTAAAATATTCCTTCCATTTCTGCTCCCAAATAGACTTATTGAATCAATTTTTAACTGATTTGTCAGCATCTAGCTAAACCCTATTGATTCAATAGCTTTTCTCCTTTGTGGACTAACAATACATTTTAAGCTCATGTAAAACAGTTCAAGAAGTCTGTTTATGCAACCAGAAATGTCCAGCCAGATGAGTAAGGGAACATACATATGTCTATGATACCCACAGGATACTGGGCTTAATGCAGGCCCCCCTGAATAATTTTCCTCAAATTTCCTGAAGGCGTTCAGGAAGGCAAAACTCCAAAGCCATCCATTTTCATAAAGTCTCAAACTTATTAAAATTCTTTAACACCAACTGAAATTTTGCCAAACCAGTTTTGCAAATATTCTGCTCCTTCAGTCACAATGACTACACCAAGCACACATTCCACACATCTTTTGAAATTGAAAAAAGAAGTGAGGTTGGGGGATTCTGAAGGGAGGTAGCATTACAGTAAATGCTTGGGGAAAGTGGCCTTTTCTCACCAGTAGAGAGGATCGATGAAAGCAGTGCAGGAGGGCAAAAAGAGGACATTAGGCTTTCACTGTGGGAATATTGTTTGCAAACCAATTAGTAGGGGATGCAGTTATAATAATTTGTGTTTTGTATTAGAGTAGTGTGTGGAACCAGTTACATCTGACCTAAACATTTTGTTGGGAACTTCTTTTCTAATGTCTGCAATAAATATTTGCACATCACTGGGATTCACTGACTACACATTGGGATTAGAGTCCTGGTTCTGGCAGATTGGTCATTTTAGTGGTTCATGGTATCTTTAGCTATCTCCAGCTCCACATTTCAAATGAGTTGATTTTTTCCCCTTAACTTTTAATCTTCCTTAATTTTTATGGGAAGCAAAAAAGAGATGAAAACTTTAAGGCTTGGGCTGGAATCCAAACTTAATAGTCAACACGAAATTCAGGGTAAAATCAAGAAATTGGTGGGAGGATGTAGAATTGGTTCCACTGCTAGTATTGACCTAGGCCCAGTTCACATTACAGTGTTATACCACTATGATTCCACTATACTTGCCATGGTTCCAGCCTATGGAATTCTGGTATTTGTAGTCACTAGTGCACTCTGACTGAGATTTCTAAAGGCCTCTCTTTAAACTGTAAATCCCAGGATTCCATTGGACAGAACCATGGCAACTAAAGAGTAATAACCAGGCGTATACTCTAAGTCCCGGTACATATCACCAGGAAAGGGTGGGCTGGAGGAGGCCAGTTTTTCTGCAGAGGGACACCGCAGCAGCCAAACTGCATGGTGTCCTTCTGCCCCAAAAAGAACCCAGAAAAAATGGGGTCGTCTTAGGACGGCACGCGCATTTCACGAGTGATGTAAGCAATGCACAGCAATGTCTATATGCTGCGTGTCACTTAGGTCACAATGGCGGCCCTCATATGGATGGGAGGCCGCTATTACACCTCCACCCCTGTGACATCCTAGGGTTAGGGACCATGCAGTTGGTGTGCGCTCCCTAATCCTAGAATCACTGCCTGGACACCACTTCTTGGTGGTATGTACCAGGCCTATGGTTTTATGATTGTATGAAACTGTTCACAAATATTCTGTAATGTAGTTTCTATCTTTTGTGTATTTCTTATGGACAACTTACACTTAGAACTAGGGATGCAATGAAAGCTTGTTGCTGTTTGTTAAACATATGGGATTATGCTTTTGTTTGTTTGTTTGTTTGTTTTGCTTTCTTGATGGGCTCAGGGATTTATGAGCTTTGAAATTTGGCACTTGCTCTGCCAAAGTATTCGAATTTGCAGACAATTCATTTGTAAAAGAAGCAATGGATCACGCATTTCAGAGGGAAATTTCATGTTCAGGCTGTTGAGGCTGTGTTTTGTTTTTGTTTAAGTAATAAAAATAACAGTGGCACAGTCATTCATTTTAATGATGTGAGTTTCAGTCATGGCAGTTGAGATTATTCCATTCAGCTGCAGGAGAGGACGCAGAAAGGGAATTCCATTCTAGACATAAACACAGGCCATCCTTTCTTGTTAGACACTGTGAATTGAGGTTTATGGTTTATACCTCTAATTGCAAGAAAATCTAGAAATGGAAAGCTAGCTGAGTGTTTTAAAGTCCTCATTCTTTGGGAATGATTTGCTTGTCTGTGAGGGGCAAACAAGTTGAAATATCTTGTTCTCCTCAGAGGAGCAAGAATAAAAATACGATGTCTCATGCCCCTCCAGTGATAGGAAGAATAAAGAGATAAATTTACATGAATGCTTGGGGAAAGGTTTATGAAAGTCAGAGCGTGAAAACTCAATACACATCAATTCTCCTGATTTAGCAAGGACAGTCCAGTTTAATCCTCTGTTCTCCCACATTTTCGGCAGCGTTTTTCTCTCAACTTCTCCCATTCCTTCTTCTCTGTCCTCAGCTTACTTCAGTTGCTGCATATAGTGTTCAGAATAGAATAATTTTCACTCAGTTAATCCAGTAAGGAGAAGTGGGCAGCACTGGATGGAATCGTGCTCTTCCCAGTTAGGCTGCAGGAAAAGCAAACTGCTGCAGCCTCTCTTGGATTATGTGTATTTCCTCATTGATAATTTTTGCTGTCTTTACCATACCTTAGTGTTGCTCTGTCTCAATTCTCATTTGTGCAATGTTGGACGGTATGAAACCCACTCCCCTCTTGACACATTGATTTTGCTAGTCTTCATGCAGTTGTTCTGCAATTGGTCTTCTAGGCTAATACAAAGTATTGACAAAACACTTTTTCCAGATATGTCTGACCACGAGATCTCTGTAGAGAGTCATGCCAGTCACAGAAAGAAGCTGGCATTGTTCTTGAATGTTTTTTAAGCACAAAGGCTTCACTCTGAGAAGGTCCCAAAGAACAGACCTGGTAAAACATTGTATTTTTCAGAGGATCTGGCACTGGAGCAACCTGCCTTTAACTGCCACAACATTGGCATTACTCCACCAGCGTCTGGCTCACAGACACACAATGCCACCTTGCCTGTCTGCAAATACAAACCAGATAGCCAGAAACCTCAGGAAACAAAGGGAGAAAAGTGATGCCACAAAAAAGCAATCTTCCAGGTTTTCAAAACAAGCAAAGTCTTACTGTAATGTGGTTCAGGCAATACACCAGGAAGGCAGATAAAAGCAAGATAAACATCATTTTATTACCAAGTGTCATCAAAAGTGATTACTTGAATGAGTACAAAGAAGTACATCCCATTGAGTACAGTGGCTTTTCTCCCAGGTAGGTATGTACAGGATTGTATCCTTGGGCCTAAATCCAAAATCGATCCTACATAGAATCTGATCGCACACATTATTTCCCCCATTATGGGAAATGGAAGGGGACTCTCGAGGCCATGCGTGACTGGGGAAAAACGGATTTTATCGCACAGAAAATCATCCTCAAAATGGCCCCGTTCCATTCCGTGGTGCCAAGCTGTCCCCATTCAGTGATGAGGGGTGCCATTTTGCTCAGTTGGAAGACTTCCAACCCTAACATTTAACACTCCTTAGCACTAAATAGGGACCCTTTCCCCATAACTGGGAAAATAATGTGTGCGATAAGCTTCCTAGAAGAGCACTACTCTTGACATATTTAATGAAATGAAAATACATTTAATGAAATAGAAATTTTTTAAAAATCAAGCATTGTTGCCCATGTGTGTGTGGTCCCAAAGCACTTTCTCACCCTGAAAAGTGGTCCACAGCTTTTTCATAGCACCCAAACCCCAATCATTTTTTAAGTCAGAACATTGAGAGGATAATAGTTTTATTAGAACCAAGGCAATTACAACTTTATCAACAAACTTTCATTACTTTGCTTCAGGCTAGAAGTAACGTTAAAAAATACAGCTCAAAAGAGGGTGGTGGGCCCTACTTCTTTGGTCTCTGAAGCCTGCCACTAGTTCTCCAATGCCTCTCAAACCCCTCATTTTTTAAAAAAATGGTGTGATTTTGGGAGGCAATTTTTCTCCTCAAATCACAGAAATTCACCTAAACAGAAGAAAACACCCCAAAAGTATCCCCAGTCCACCCATGCATGAACCCCATGCAACCATTAGTAGCTGAACAACTTATTACTGAGAAAGTGTGCATAAGCTAGGAGAATCTGCAGCAGTTTGCTTTTGCCTGAACCTTTTGGGAACAGCAAGATTCTACCCACATCTCACCTCCCTCTCTACTGAGTTAATTAAATGCAAATTACATTTGCACTTTGAACTCAGGTTGCAGCAAATGAAAAAACTGAGGACAAAGATGGAAAGTTAACAGAGGGGAAAGAAACCAGGGCTGTGTCTGTAGTGTAAAAGTAATGGAGTTTGACACCACTTTAAGTGTTGAAGCTCAATCCTATGCAAGATGACCCCATGTCCTAACTGCAAAGGAGGATGAGGCACTGCAAAATTTAGGACAAAATGTAGGGCATTACAAAATAAAAGCTAAAAACACTACTATAAATATAAATTCATGCTTCTTAGTCATACTCGAAATGGAGGACATTTGGGAAGAAAGCTGGAATATGTGGGACATGTCCTGGAAAAGGAAGACATCTGGTCACTCTGATCCAATGGAGTCATGGGAGTTGTAATTTTACAAGAACTTTAGCCTTCTCTACCAATGGGTGTTAGTGCATGACACAACTACAAATCCCAAGGTTCTGTAGGATGGTGCCATGGCAATTAAAGTGGTGTCAGACTGCATTATTTTTAGAAGGAAGATGTACCTCAGGACAGCTGAAAAGCATTTGAAAAAAAATCAATACTTTCTTTGCCAGATCAGGACAATTGGTGGGATTACTTGCATGAAGAGCCTTTCTTCCTCCATCCCTATTACACAAGAGATAGAACAAAAGTACAGGTAATTTCTGCAACCTCTGCTTCTCCTCACTCCCTCAAAAATGAGGGAAAGTCTCCTCAACAAAATCATTTATGGGTTCCTCCAAAAAAAACTTTGGGGAGCATTATGCTGGGAGCACTTTTACCTTTTTTAAGGCTTCTAAACATAATATGAGACCATCATTGCAGAACTGATGGAATGATCGCCTTGAATGAATGGGTTGATGAAATGATATCTTTGAAGGACTGATCTTCATCCAAGAAAGGAACGATTTCTCTCTTGCATTCATTGAACATAGAGTGAAACTCAAGAGGAGTCTTTTCCCTGAGGCAGACTTTCTGTGGCAGTGAGAATCTAGCCCTTTATGGAAAGGAGCAAAATAAATCCTTCTTCAGGATGACTGAAGAATAGGTTAACCTTTTGTCCAGGTCTTCATCAAACACAGCATTTGAGGGTACGGGTGTTTGGACAGTTGTTGAACCTCTCCTTCATCACAAAGCCTGAAGACCACTGGTACTTTCGTAATAAGCAGTATCCCCAAGGGCTAAGGCAGGAGATTTTTCCCACTCGGGTTGTGGCCATCAGTCCCTTCTCTGCATACCAAATCATAATTATAGAAAAAGAAAAGGAAAAGCAATATTTTTATCCAGTTTTCATCAAGTAAAACACAAGCACAAGAACTGAAAATAAGATTTTCATGGGGCAACACACATACACATGCACATATTTCCTGCCTTCTTAACTTGCTTTTGCTAGGAAGAAAGCAAAATGGATTTTCAACATGCTTGTAATGGCTTCCAACTAATGTCTTCTTTAAAACAATTGCATTTAATTCCTGGTTATTATTATTTATTATCCCAGTCTGTTTTTAGCTGCATTGTTTTAACATATGGTGTGAGCCACTTTGGGTCCCCTTTAGTTGAGAAGCAGGATATACATTTTAATAATAAATACTTGGAGAGCTCAAAATAACAGATCAAATTGCCGGCCAGAGTAGGGTAGATTGGTTGGGCTGGGATGAAAGAAAAAAGAGGGAAGAACCTCTGTGATTTCATTCACCTTGAAATTCCTAGCAAAAAAATTAGCTCCCATGTACTGTTTTAATGGGTTTTTATTTGTCCATCACCTTGAAGAACTTGTAGGCTGAGAGGAGATACAGGTAAACTTTAAATAAATAAATAAATAAATAAATAAATAAATAAATAAATAAAATGTATACTTCTATTTATATCAAGGCATTTATAGCTCTGTTTACACCACAGTGAGTCCTTGTAATTCACTGGGGTTTGGTTCCAGGACCCTCCATGGACAATAAATCTGTGGATCCTTGAGTCTCATTAAATACAGTGGCAAAGCAAAATGGTGTCCCTTATATAAAATGGAAAATCAGTTTGCTATTTGGAATTTATACATTTTTTAAATATTTTGAAGCAGTGGATGCTTGAATCTGTGGATAAGAAGAGCAAAATATATTTTATTATTATTATTATTATTATTATTATTATTATTATTAACCTTTATTTATGAAGCGCTGTAAATTTACACAGCGCTGTACATGCAATCTTTTTAGTTAGACGGTTCCCTGCCCTCGGGCTTACAATGGACAGGTGAGTTAATAAAACATTTTTAAAATGCAGGTTGGTGACTTTATAAAATGCTACAGATGCATGTGTGATACAAGTCAATTACTCTTCCCTCACAAATCTGAAATGGCTCCTACAGTTTCCCACTTGCAAATGGAGAGTTTTGCATTGAGGTGTTTTAATGACTGTATAGAAGAGGACATTTCATCAAGTTTTGTGTGTTATCTAGTTGCATAACAAGCAGTGCCTGATGAATTTACTTCTTCTATACATCCTTTAAAGGGACAGGACTCCTCTCCAGTTTTTCTTGTGGTATTACATTGCATAGCATATGTTTTTATATGAAACATGACAGAAGAGACATATGAGGAGCTTGTGGTTGAATGGGCAACCACCTATGTCATCTTGCTGGAGCTTCATATGCGAGGTCTTCCAGAAGAGTTTTTGGAGCAAATTCATTTTATGCCAAGTGTTAAAATACTGAAAGAATCAGGAAAATGAATCTGCATCAGTAGAAGAGTAAGAAGGAGCAGATTCCAACAATCACAAAGCACAATTAATTTTAGTCTTAAAAAGAAATGCCTGGATCTTAGATTCAAAGTCAACCACTGAATCAATTAAATTGGGTAGTTCATTGACTCACTATTCAAACTGAGCAATGCGTATACTCTAGAAGAGACTAATTGATAGTCAAGAAACATCTTTCTAAATCCATGCTCATTAAAGTTTGCAAGCCTAAAGAAACATGTCACTGTCAATAATGTAGTTTGACAACGTTTTAAATGTCATAGCTTCATCCTATGGGATCCCAACATTTGTAGCTTGTTGTGGCATGAAAGTTCTTGCACAGAGTAGGCTAAATATCTCACAAAACTACAAATCTCAGCATTCAATAGCATTGAGCCATGGCCGTTAAAACCGTGGTAGACTTCATTATTTCTGCAGTGCAGAGGTAGCTGCAATGTCATCATGATCCAGCTAACCAAAAATCATTCTTACAGTTGCAATGTATACTACAATTTTAGCACATCCCACAGTCCCTCAGTGAAATAGGACTCTTAACTCCAGCTTACCATCTCCCTGAAAAGCTGCACGCTGAGAACCTTCAACGATTTTCAGTTTCTCAGTGAACCAGGGATTTTGCTTGGTCTCAGTGAAGAAAACTGAAAAGACAACAACGAAGGCAAGGTGAAGGATCCTCATAGTTGAATACTGGTTATAAACTTGGTGCCACTGGAAGGAAAAGACTTCAAGGGGCTTCACAACTTCTGGGGAAATGTGAAGAGTCCCTGGTATTTATTCTTTTTTTTTTTCCTCCTGGAAAATCCCCAGGAAATTCAGTGTGGTCTTGAGTCACAACAGTCGGCAAAGTGGCCACTTGAAACCATTTGAATTCTTTCCTGCTTACAGTCAAGCCACTCTTAAGCACATAGAATGAAATGTGACTAATGATGTTTTTATTCTGGTTTTAATCTTTTGATGTTTGATCTTATTTTAACTTTTGTACCTTGTGGGATTTTAACAATATGTTTTTATTTGTTGTAAGCCTTGAGGCCTGAATTCAGAAAGAGCTAGGATAGACAATAAATGAATGAATGAATGAATGAATGAATGAATGAATGAATGAATGAATGAATGAATGCAGATAGCTCTCCACATTTGCAGCTTAACTTTTGTGGATTTGGTTATTTGTGCATTTGGTTAGTAAGTTCTCTCTAGGAATCTCTAGGTCATCCAGCATGACTCTACTGGACATTGACCATAGACTCATGCTGGAGGACTGAGGTATTCCTATAGAAAACCATTCTCTAGACATTTGTAGGACCTTCATTCTATGGTCAACCTATGGTCAACCTCTGTTGGAGGTTGTGCTGGAGGACTTAGAGGTTTTTAGAGAGATGTTTTCATGGAGGGAGGTTGTCTTGCACTCCTAACCCCAGAGAATGTGGAGAGCCCACTCTAAAGTTCAGACTAAGGGTTCATCTGCAGTTTACATTTTAGTCAGTTTGATATCACTTGAATAAAAATCTTGGGATCTGCAATTTTGTGAGAATTCTCTGCTAGAAATCACCGGCTAATTTGCTGACCAACTCATTAATAATGAGACCAGACACAGAGAACTGGGTTATAAAATGGGCAACTTTATTTAACTCAACTTATTTAAACATATTTCTTCAAGAACTGCAAAAAAACCAGGGGGGAGAATCTTGTGTAGGAACAGCTGGTGGATGGTCTGCTCCAAGACCAATTCCCCAGCTTCCAAATGGCGAAAACACCTGGGCCCCAAGGGCAATCCATAATTGGGTTGCTCCCCGGCTGGCATCCGGAGGGCCAACCCAAGACTCCCCCACTTAACTCACCAGACTTAAGTGAGGGTTTAAATCTCAAGCCAGCCCCAATTCCTACCTGGCCCCGAGGCGACCAGAATTAATTTTCACACTGATGTTGAGGCGGGAGAGTGGGCCAGCGTTTGAAGCCAAGTGAGAGGAGTTTGGGCAGGGAAGCCTCAAGCAGGCTAAACCCCACCCCCTCCTCTGCCAACAGACAGCAGAGCATGCTGTTTTCCTTTAAAATGCTGGTCTCTCCAATGAGAGGCCAACAAAATCTCCCCAGCCCAAATGGTCGGGGAGAAGCAATCTTTCAAACTTTGGCTGTGGTAACACAAGAATTAGAGCTGTAAATCTCATCAAGCAAGCCCTCTCCATTCTGCTGTTAGGGGCCCTTGTGGTCAACAGTGGAGACTCCTCTGGCCATCACTATACAGCATCCATCTTGGTGTGCACTGAGCTTCCCTTGCCCAATTCTGCAGGGGAAGATTACAGACAAAACCATATTGGACTACCTACCACCATTTCACTCCCCCAAACCACCCCAGTGCATGACAGACAGTTGTGTTTAATTATCTAAACTGTACACACTACATTGATAAGAAAATAGCTATTTATCCTGTTTCCCATGCTGAAAAAAATTGTTCACTAAAAGGACACTTTTATGACCATCTTCTTCGGAAAGAGAATAGAAGTGCTAGGGTGTCGTGCTGAGAGGCATGGAGAAAGCTGCTACTCTCCTGCTCCATTACGGCTTTCTTTTCTCATGCACTGAGGCTCATAGCCTTGGCATGAGGAAAGCAATGGCTACTAGTCATCTAAGCATTCTCTTATCAATGTTTCTTGCATCAGTGCAATGTGCAAACAGTATTTGGGGCCTAAATATGAGGTATAAAATGTCAAATTTTCAGATTATTTTGTAAACTGGAGAGAGTACAAAGTTCTTTGCACTGAAGTAATATTTGTCTATATCTGTTCTGGCCAAATTCGCTAGGACTACGTTCAGTTCTCTGTCCCTGCTAGAACACATATTTAATCAGTGAGATTTCCTAAGTTCCCACTGATTCCCCAAGTTCCCACTGATGGGGCTTGGGCTGCTGCAACACTCCAGAATTAATGCAGTTTCCTATGGAATCCTGAGATTTGTAGTTTGTTATGGCACCAGAGGCCTCTGACAGAGAAGGCAACATATCTTACATAACTACAAATCACAGAATTCCATCAAATGGAGCTATGACAGTTCAAGCTGTGTCAAATTGTGGTGTCCAGTTCTGGGCACCACAATTCAAAAAGGACATTGAGAAACTGGAGCGTGTCCAAAGGAGGGCGACTAAAATGGTGAACGGTCTGGAAACCATGCCCTACGAGGAACGACTCAGGGAGCTGGTAATGTTTAGCCTGAAGAAGAGAAGATTAAGAGATGATCTGATAGCCCTGTTTAAATATTTGAAGGGATGTCATATTGAGGAGGGAGCAAGCTTGTTTTCTGCTGCTCCAGAGACTAGGACCCAAAGCAATGGATGCAAACTGCAGAAAAAGAGATTCCACCTCAACATTAGGAGGAACTTCCTGACAGTAAGGGCTGTTCGACAGTTGAACACACTTCCTAGGAGTGTAGTGGAGTCTCCTTCCTTAGAGGTCTTCAAACAGAGGCTGGATGGCCATCTGTTGGGGATGCTTTGATTTGGATTTCCTGCCTGGCAGGGGGTTGGACTGGATGGCCCCTGTGGTCTCTTCCAACTCTATGATTCTATGATTCTATGATCAAACTGCATCAATTCTGCAGTGTAGATGCAGCGTCCGAATTTAGCTGTATTTAGCCCAATATGTGTAGTTAATCCTAGAATCAGTGATGTATTCAAGTCTTTAGGCCCAAGTCTCACGTCCTTGCAAGATACTTCCAAGTCAAGTTTCACATCTCAACAGCCAATTTTTAAAACAAAAGAAAAAAAAGAATGGGAGGGGGGATTTCTCAGAGAGAAACAGCAAATGCATTAAGCAACGAGCTTGTGTGTCATTTTTGCCAAGTCAAGTTCAAGTAATGTCATTAAAATGACTTGAGTCCAACCTGAGTCCAAGTCATTTAACGTGAATCTAGATTACTACTCAGAATGGAGAGAAGCATGTTGTACAAGCCTGCCATGTAGGTGTTAATGAGGAGGATCTTCTGAGAAAAAAGAAAGGACAACCCTAGTGAAGTGTACTAACATGGTTGAATACCTAGGGACTGAAAGGCAGTTTGTAAGAACTAATGAAGTTGTCTATTTTATAATAAATAAATAAATAAATCTCAATTTTCTTTCATTCCAAATATTGTGGCTGGAATTCTAGAATAGAGCCATTCACTCAATTCACTCAGGCAAGCTGCTTTCCCTCTTTCTCTTTCCCCTCCTTCTCTTCTTGTTATTCCATTTTTTTTCTTCTCCTCCTCTTCCCCTCCTCTTCCTCCTCTACTTTTTCTTCCTTTCTTCCCCCTCCTCATCTTCTTTTTCTCTTTGTTCCTCTCTCTAAGCCCCCCTCCTCTTCTTCTCAGGGGTCCAGGGCTTCTCAAGGCTTTGCCCCCATTAGAAAAGAAAAAAGGCTTTGGATCTGTCCCATAAATCCCTCCTGGGAAATACCTGGGAAAAAGAGGGGGTGAGGGGGTTGGGGGGGTTGGAGGGGGCAAGGAAAAGGAAGAAGGGGGGAATTGCTAAGAAGGCTTGGGAGTGGGAAATGTAGTTTGCAGTTGCACAAGGGACTGCCTGTGATCTTGCAAATGCTATGGCTGCTTGGGAGTGGGATGCTTTGATCTGGATTCCTGCATGGCAGGGGGTTGCACTGGATGGCTCTTGTGGTCTCTTCCAATTCTATGATTCTATGATTGCATCGACATTGAGGTAAAATTAACTGATTCAATGGTGAGAAGTAACAAGAGGAGTTAGCCCCATGTTTGAATTCTGACAAATTCCTATCATTAGAAAAGAAAGTGAAATATAGTAAAATTCTCACCCATCCTCAAATTTCGTGCTAGGGGCTGTTTTGCCCTATATGATTGTACTATGGATTCCACTTCAATAGTCATGGCAACATCCTGTGAAAACCTGAGATCTTCTGTTTAAGGAGATGTATTTAGAATTCTCTGCCAGAGAGACCTAGTGCTTCACCAGACTACAAATCCCAGGATTTCACGGGATGTTGCCTTGGCAGTTAAATGGAATCATCCTGCTATAATTGTGTAGTGAGAAAGGACTCCTGATCTTTCCTGGATTCAAACAAGGAACACAAAACAAATGAGACAAAAGGATTTTGCAGTTTACAGTTGCTTTACTGAAAGTGATGGAGCCAATTGACAGAAGATTTATGAGAAAGATTTGAAGATATCATTCTTCTTGTAGATTAGAACATTCGGGGGAGAATTTTTCCCAGAAGAATTTTGCCCAGTTCTTCACAGAACGCAGCACTTGAACATAGGCAATGGACAATCGTTGAGTTCCTCGTGGAACACGTACTCGGAAAGACACTGCCAGTCTCGAGGCAAGCAGTACCCAAAAGGCTCAAAGCATGAGAAGGTGATCAACCGTGAAGAAAGAGCTGAGTTTTTCTTCAGTTCATGATCTGTGCAAGGAAAAGAAGGTGGAGGAGACATTCATGATTGTGTGACTTGTTGGAAACAAAGAGGTATCAACACTTATATAAAGTGACTAGTGAGAGAGAGGTATCTAGGTAACACATGCTCATTGTTTCATCTCTATCTCTCTTTGGTCTATGTACTCAAGCCTTCTGATTCCTTGTTATCTCTTGAGGTCACATTCTCCCTTCTTTGATAAGTCAGTTAGCCTCTTTGTGTGCAGCTACACTGTATAAATAATGCATGTTGAGACCATTTCATCTGCCATGGTTTCATCCTACAGAATCTGGGAATGTGTAGTTGTGTGAGTCACCAGCACTCTGCAGAGATTTGTAAAACCACAAATCCCAGGTGTCCATAGAATAGAGTTAGAGCAGTTATAGTGGTGTCAGACTGCATTATTTCTAATTGTGTAGGCTGCATCTACACTGCAGAATTAAAGTAGTTTGATACCACTGTAACTGCCATGGCTCAAAGCTATGGTATTCTGGGGTAGGCAGGTCTGTGTGATATTTAACCTTTTCTGTCAGAGACCTCTGGTGCCACAACAAACTACAAATCCCAGGGTTCCACAGAGTGGAGCTAAAGTGGTAGAAAATTACATTAATTTTAAAACTAGATGCACCCTTAATCTAGGAAGAAATAATCCATGGAGCTCCAACCTCAATAATAGTGGCTAGTGTACATCCACACATGATAATTAGCCCTTAGGGGCTCTTGTAACCAAGTATAAATCAACTTCTTTTGTCTGTCTTCTTTCCTGTTCCAAGATGGATTGATTGCCTAAGACATTAAACATAAGTTTTCTGTTTCACATTGCAAGAGCATCCTGAGTCATTACTCCTTTCTCCAACACAAACTCATATTGTACTAGCCCTGCTGTGTTTTACTTAATCTAGATATCAAATATTGCTGCACGAGTTATCATCAGAGAAACATGAACAGAAAGAAGTGAAGGAAGAGGGGAGATTTTCATTTAGAGGGTTCCCATTTTGCTTTTGTTGTGGTAGCAAATGAGGAGAGGAACCTAGCAATAGGTAGAGGGGAGGAATGACTGGGTTCAGAGTGAGATCCTGTTAATCCTGTATACCTGTATACATGTTCGCCAGCGTACCTAAGCTGGAGATATGCTACATTGGAGGTGTACCAGATAACATCACTCATGCAACTGTGCAGTAGTTGCCACTGATTTACTCTTGCCTCTTGCAGAATTGTTGTGCTACTTGTACAGGTCTGTTCAGTATACTACTTCCTACAAATTTCAGCTATGTGTGTGACAGTATTTACACCAGTATACATCTGAAGTCATAACTATAGACTCCTGGCTAGTATCAAATACTGGCAAAATCACCTCACATCCAAAGATGATAACTAAGAAAAGAAAAGATACACCTTCAAAATTCAGGATTCATTCACCATTAAGATTCATCCTCATTGGACATTCCACCAACACATCTTTCTCCTAGCTGGTTATTTGGGGATGTCTAATAAAAGAAACTGATATTCAATAACATTACAGTCAGATAGCCTTGCCTCTGTGAGAATCAAGGAATAAACTGGAGTGCAGACAGAGATGTTTATCACACTATGCTCTTAAAGAGGTACTATTCCAGTGTGACTCCTCTAGCAGCCTCCTGTTGCATGCTGGGATTGGCAGTTTTAAGGAGCTGAACTTCTCTGCCTGAGAATTCTAAATACCCCTCCTTAAAACTGCCAATCCCAGCATGCAACAGGAGGCAGCTAGAGGAGTCACACTGGAATAGTACCTCTTTAAGAGCTCGTCTGATAAACACCAGAGAAATGCAAGGTGGAAAAAAGTCACATCATGATCTATATTCTGTTGGTACTCCCACCTAGAGAAATGTATTGAATCAATGAAATTGACATAAGGGTTGACTCACCTTTTAACAATTGTTTCAATGCATCTATTTTATTTGGGATAATTAGTAGGATTCATACTCATGCATTTCTTTTATTAGATATCAACACAGCACCATTTATTGTTATTTATTTATTTTATTATTTATTAAAGCTAAAAAATTATAAGAAAAAATTAAAACACATTTAACATGTTACCATTTCAAAATGTCTCTGACTTTTTTTTAAAAAAAAGTCAAATGTTTTGAAATTTTTAAAGACATAATATTGAAATTAAAAATACAATACAGGCACTGCATAAAAATGACTCCCTCCCATCAATCATTAATGATCTGTTTGAAAAGAAAGGTCTTTCCCTGATGATGAAAGAAGAACTCGGGGGGGGGGGGTCAGTTTAGCTTTACATGGAAGGGAATTCCACAATTTGGAAACAGTCACAAGAAAATCTCTCTCTCATCTCTTTACTTCTTCCTTCTTCAAAAAGTCAATTAGCTTTTGGTTCCCTTTTTCTAGTGGTGCATGTTCATAGTTGAAATAATGCAATTTGACACCACTTTAACATCCATGGTTCTATCCTACAAAATGCAGGGATATGTAGTTTGATGAGGCACCAGCACTCTTTGGCAGAGAAGCCTAAGACCTTGAAAAACAACAAATACCAGGATTCTATAGGATATGGCTACAGCATTTAAAGTGGTGTTGAGCTGCATTATTTCTACCATGGAAATGCACCCTGAAAATACTGTTGTTGTTTTTTTGCAACACCATCACTGAGCTGAGCCATGGTTATGAGATTTTTGCATACCCAAAACAACCTGAAGTAAGCAGTTGTTCAGCCCAACTTACCATCTTTATGGTAGTCAGAAGGGTCAGGAGCCCTAGCAGTTTTCTCAGCTGGTGGAGCTGGGGTAGCTTGAATCTGGAAAACCAGAAAGGCAATAGCAAGGAGAAGGCAAAGAGTCTTCATGGTTGAATCTCAGCCACAATCTCAATAGTAGCTCAATAAGGCAAAGGCTCAATCAAAAGGATGCTAGAGAATGTGTAGAATCATTTGCAGGTAACTGGTATTTATACCATTTTTAAGGTTATATTTTCAGGAAACTAGCTGGAGTTATGTTACATCTCCAGCACCTATGCCAACATCAGATGTCAGCTGTCAGCTATTCAAGACAGATTGAAAGTGGAACCATTCAGATCCCTTTCAGTATAGTTTGCCCAGCATTTTCTGGGATTAGCATTCCTTTGATTTCTTTTGTTTTCAGGTGGGCTACAGATATGCAGTTCTATTTCACAGAAACTCACCAAGACCTGAGTTGGAACGTTGCCTAGATTACATCTCAGGTGTTTGGGGTTTTTTTTATTCCATGTGTTCAGGAGGCCAAAGTAAAGACAAACAACTAGTAGTGTAATTAGCTACATCAACTAAACAATTGTGTTTGGATCAATAATAATAATAATATCAATTATTATTATTATTATTATTATTATTATTATTTATACTTTCCTGCCTCTCCCAGATGGATCAAAGCGGGATCACAACCTAGTTTAAAATACAATACAAAATCAAATACAACAAGTCAATAAAATACATAAAACCTACCCATTAAAAACAGAGTATCAAAAGCAACAGTGAAGCAAGGATGTACTCATCCTATTCAAGGAGATAGAACTGTATCTTACATGAGGTCAGGTAGATATGGTCTCCGGAAGAGCTCCATTTTAACTGCCCTCCTGAAAGTTTCCAGGGAGGTAGTAAGATGGATCTCCTCCAGGAGACTATTCCACAATCTTGGAGCAGCTATAGTAAAAGCTCTTTGGGAAGTTGAGACAAATTTAGTTGTTGTTAATTCCAGCAGATTCTTCCCCATTGTTCTAAAAGTGTGGGGCGGATTGTATAGGGAGATGTGTTCCCGTAAGTAACTTGGACCCAAGCCATGTAGGGCTTTAAAGGTGATAACCAACATCTTGTATTGCGCCTGGAAGCAAATTGGGAGCCAGTGAAGGTCTTTTAAAATTGGTGTTATGTGGTCAAACCTTGAAGAACCGGTGACCAGTCTGGCTGCCATATTTTGCACTAATTGAAGCTTCCGAACTTGGTACAAGGGTAGCCCCATGTAGAGCGCATTACAGAAATCAAGACGAGAGATTACCAGAGCATGTACCACCATTTCAAGGTTCTTTCAGTTTAAGTAGGGACGCAGTTGGCGTTATCAGCTGGCGTATCAGCAGTACCAAGCACCTCTGGCCATCACATCTGCTTGAGATGACAACTGTAGAGACGGATCCAAAAATACTCCCAAACTGTGAACTTCGTCCTTCAGGGGAAGTGTGACCCCGTCCAGGACAGGTTGATAAATTTACTTTCCCGGGTTACCTGAGGTGCTTATTGCAAGTACCTCCATTTTCTTTGGATTCAACCTGAGTTTGTTTTCCCTCATCCAGCTCATTACCGACTCAAGGCAGGCATTCAGAGGAGAAATACCATCCTTAGTCACTGTAACAGTCAGGGACATAGAGAAGCATATTTGGGTGTCATCAGCATATTGATAATACCATGCCCTATGCCTCCAGATGATCTCTCCAAGTAGTTTCATGTAAATGTTAAACAGCATGGGGAGCAGAATGGCACCTTGAGGTATGCCAGATGTCAGCTCTGTCTTAGAGGAGCAACTGTTCCCCAGCCTCACCATCTGGAATCTGCCCGAGAGGTAGGAGTGCAGTGCCCCCAATACCCAACTCTCTCAGGCGTTCCAGAAGGATACTATGGTCTATGGTATCGAAAGCCACTGAGATGTCCAAGAGCACCAACAGGATCACACTTCCCCTGCCAATGCCCAAATGGAGATCATCGACTAAGGCGACCATGGCCGTCTCCACTCCCACCCTGAAGCCGGTTTGAAATGGGTCCAGATAATCGGTTTCATCCAAGAAAGCTTGGAGTTGGAAGGCAACTGCCCTCTTGATCACTTTGCCCAAGAATGGTAATAAGGAGACTGGTCTATAGTTGTTTCTCACCAGGGGACCCAGGGAGGGTTTTTTATAGAGTGTTTTAACCACTGCTGGTTTTAACTTTGATGGAAATTTTCCCTCCCTGAAGGACGCATTGATTATAGATTGTAGTAGTACAATCACAGCATCCCTAACCTGGGCGGTCAACAAAGATGGACAAGGATTGAGGGGGTACGTCATCTTCATTATGCTTCCAAGGAGCTTGTCCATTTCATTGGTATTTAGAAACTCAAAACGATTCAGTTTAATGTAGTGCACGGAGTCACTGGATACCTCCCTTATTGTTTCTGTTGTAATGCCGGCGTCAAGATCAGCCCTTATCTGAGAGACTTTATCTGCAAAAATGTTGTTAAAAGCATCACAGCAGGCCTGTGATCAAGGAAGAAAAGGTACCACTTCATCCAGCTTTTCATACTGGGAATCCTGTGTCCAGTTCTGGAAACCACAGATTAACGATATCATCCGGAGGAGGGCAACCAAAATAGTAAAAGGTCTGAAAGCCTTTGTGGAGAAAGGTTGAGAGAGTTGGTATGCCAAGTCCAAGAGGAGATATAATAGATACTTTCAAATATCTGAAAGGCAGCCACATGGAAGATGGAGCAAGCTTGTTTTCTTTTGCACATTGAGTCTCCATTATCTGGAATTCCTAAGTCTGAAATATTCCAAAATCGAAAATTGTCCACATTTGTGTTTGAGAGAGAGAGATGCCTTGGCTTTCTGATAGTTCAATGTATACAAAATTTTTATGCACATAATCATTAAAACAATTTATCCATTATTGGAAATGCAAACAAGTGGATTTTGCCATTTTGTTAATAAAATGTTTCTTAATACAGATGTTGGGCCACTATCTTCTCTTTCTTTTCCATTACAATACTGTAATGATTCTTACTGTGATTCCAAAACATGTTTCATGGGTGGCTGAGATAGTGACCCCTTTGGTTTTCAATGGTACAAACTTTATTCCATGAATAAAATTATTTAAAACGTTGTGTCTAAAATTACCTTCAGGCTATGTGTATAAGATGTATATGAAACATAAAATAATTTTATGTTTAGATTTGTGTCCCACCTCCAAGATATCTCATTCTCTGTATGGAAATATCCAAAATTCAAAACACTTCTGGTCCTAAGCATTTCAGATAAGGGAGACTCAATCTGTATTCCAGATGGTAGAATATGAATCAATGGCTTAAAATTACAAGAAAGAAGATTTCTGCTAAACACTAGGAAGAACGTCTTAAGGGAAGAACTGTTCATCCATAGATTAGACTCCTTGAGAAGGTAGAAAACTCTCCTTCTTTGCATGATTTTAAACAGACTTCACTTTTCAGAGATACTTTGGTAGCAGATTCCTACCCTAGCAGGTGTTAGGCTGGAAGGTGGTTGGCATTTCTTTCAATTAAATGAGTCTACAATGGACATTTCCTACCCTAAGCCTTCAACTCTCAGTCACAGAGGTGATCATTTAAATGGTCCAGAATCTAAAGGTGCTTGGCCCAAAATCATTTAGAAATTACAAATTTACAAATTTACAGGAATTACAAAATCACTTGAGCTACCAATTTCCAAAGCAACATTGATTCAGGCCTTCCTGTGCTCTCAAGAAGCCACAAATAGCTTTCAGACTTGCCATGTTGAAGGTTTTCTGACACTTATCGGAATGTCCTATGCATCTTCTCATCTTCAAGCTGGAAAAGCAAATAGAAAGTATTTGAAAGACAGTGAGTCTTTTCAACAACAGCTAAAGACATAGACTCAACTCACAATGGAAAGACAGTTTATGAACTTTGCAGATAAGACAATGACTGCATCTGCACTGCAGACATAAGGCAGTTTGACACTCCATTAACTGTCATGGCTCAATGCCATGGAATGCTGGAATTTGTAGTTTTGTGACATTTTAACCTACTCTGTCTGAGAGATCTGTGCCACAACAAACTACAAATTCCAGGATTCCTTAGGAAGGAACATGACAGTTAAAAAGGTTTCAAACTGTATTAATTCAGCAGTCTGGCAGCAGACTAGGCCTTCCCTAACCACATCTTCCTGCAAAACAAAACAAAACAAAACTATCTGGCCTCTTCTAGTTTTTATCTTTTTGCGACAGTCCTCCAAAGTAGTCTCTCATTCTGGGTTCTATGTTCAACTGAAGCTGTGGAAGGTAGAAAACAGAAGGTAGCTATAAAAGGAGGGGAACTGGGGGATACGTTTGGGTTATTTATTTATTTATTTCCTGCCTTTTCCCCAGAATTGGGACACAAGGCAGATACCAAAATTTAAAATAATACAAGTTTTTTTTTTATCACATTCAACAATACATTTTACAATACATTTAACACTATATTTAACAATACATTTAACAATACATTTAACACTCATAAAATAAAACACAAAATACAGAATACTCATTAAGCCTAAAAGAAGGGAAAAAAAAAGAAGAAAAAAGGGAAAAGAGAAGAAAAGAAACAACTTGACAGCACACAGCAGCAAGGTTTGAATGCATGCATTCCATAATGGTGGGGTGGAATCAGAGTGGAATGGAGTACAGAAAAGGACAGTTATCACATTGTCCATAAACCATCAAAGAACTGTACATGAAAACTGTACATGTAATAAAAATAATACAAGTTTTTAAAAAATACAAAGCATTAAAATGTATATACAAAGTTTTTTTTAAAAAAAAAAACAATGAAACAATTTAAAAAAATTAAAAACATTACATATTAAAATTTAAAATAGCATGGTGGATTATTTTTAACAGAGCCTGGATGGCCATCTGTCGAGGGTTATGTGTTCTGTATGGCAGAGGGATGGACTGGATGGAGTTTCTTCCAACTCTTTGATTCTATGAAAAACTCTATACAAACCTTATACACCATTTACAAGCCAACCCTTATCAGTCTGAGAAAGCCTTGCAGCCTAAAATGTTGCTGAAAGGAGAGCAGGGATCGGGCCATCATGGCTTTCTTAGGGAGGGAGTTCCAAACTTTGGGAGCAGCCACTGAGAAGGCCCTCTCTCTTATTTCCACCAAAAGAGCCTGAGAAGGTGGTAGGACAGAAAGGAGGGCCTTTCCTGATATCCTCAATGATCTAGTGAGATTGTAAAGGTAGATATGGTGCTTCAAATAACCTGGACCCAAGTCATATAGGGTTTTATACATCAAAAACAGGACTTTGAATTATGCATCTCTTTGGGCCAACTGAAGTTCTGAGCCCTTTTCAAATGTAGCCCCACGTAGAGCACATTACACTAATCCAAACAGATAGTAGGGGAGAAGGAAATTTTTTCTTAAGACCTTCCAGAATATCATGTCCTCTGAATAGCTGTCAAGGCACTGGCCTCAAAAAGCAACCAGGAAGTACCATTTCCAGAAAAAGGTGTTACACCTTGGGTTTTGATCTGTTTGTTTAAAGTCCATTCAAAAGGTTATTTGTTTGATCTGTTATGACACTTCCAGAAAAAGGTGTTACACCTTGGGTTTTGATCTGTTTGTTTAAAGTCCATTCAAAAGGTTATTTGTTTGATCTGTTATGACACTTCCCGAAAAAGGTGTTACACCTTGGATTTTGATTTATTTAATGTCCACAGTGCCCCTAACTCTGTATTCAAAAGGTTATTTGTTTCTTCTATTCTGTTGCCACCAACCAGCAATAAGTTATTTGCATATATAATCCAGAGCAGGAAACTAACTTTGCAGAAGCATTATGTTCAGTTGAGCCCAATTCCCACTTCGTGCTGTAGCACAAATGAATTTATCCTCTATTCATGGCATGTCTGTGCTATGATCAATGAGAGAATGAAATAAAACGAAGTCTCATGTGCTATACGATGGTCAAAAACTTTTATTTCCAAAAAAGCCCAACACATTTCAACCTTATCACCAGTTGACTTTCTTCAGTGGTTGTTCAATTCTCAGAAATGTCTGGAGTTCCCATCTGCATTCTCTATACCTTTGAATATTATTAGATTATGCTAATAATCTAATTGTTAGATCTGGAATTGGAATCCATGAAATCAGAATGATGGAGACAGGATACAAAGGCATTTTGAGTGGAGGCAGAATTGGTAGAACAGGACTAACTCTGGCTCTGGCTTCAGAATAAAAATCTATAATATTAAAACAATATATAGTGAATATATCATTTTATATTTTATCTTTTTAAATGTATGAAATGTTTAGGGGTGTTTTTTTCATCTTTACTCTTGTAGGAACATAGGAAAGTTTTCTACTTCAGAACTTTTAATCAAATCCATCTATTTTATGTTCCTTCTGTCTAAGTAGTCTGATGGTTCATGTGGTGGTGATGAAATGCTTTGTGCTACCATTTTACTACAGCAAATTTGCCATTGCTAATTAATATACCTTTGCCATTTATGAAGGCGTTAGAGTTGGACTTTAGAAAAATGGAGTGCAAGTCAAAGATTTGGTGTCCAAGTCCACAGTCCTGGTTGAAGGTAAGGAGGGGTAGAGATGGGAGCACATTAGGAGTACCAATGAATGGGAAAGAAGTGTACTAAATACACAGTTCTGGCAGATATGTGGCTGAGCAAAGAGTGAGAGTGGGGCAAATCCTGTAACTTGTCTACTTGTATAGGTATGCTTCTCAAAATGATAACTTTGAGCCTCTGGAGCTGAATGCAATTTTCTCTCTGTAAGGTCGAGTGAAATAGAAAAAGGACAGGTGATGTTGATATGACCTCTGACATCAGAGAGACAGATCCTACCACAGGGTGATCAGATGTCTTCCTTTTCTAAAATATAAAAATATGGGCCCAAACAGACAGGCCAAAGGACTGGAGCTCAGCTTTGGAGCAGCTTCTGGCCTCTTAAGATGCATGGGTCATTTAAACAGCATACCTCCAAAGTGACCCGGAGCAGCTTTATTTTGGCTGGTCTGTTTGGGCCCATAGAATCATTGAGTTAGCAATAGCAAGTACATTTTTATACCACTTACCCACTTATCCACATTTTCTCCCATTGATCCATAATTATAGGGTTTCCGATATCTATAGCCCATTTTACCATCACTTCTTTTACTACTTCATCCTTCATTTGGGATTCCAGCAATTTCCCATATAACCTCCCTATCATTCTCTTCTTTTTTACTAATAACATTTCTTCTAATTCTGTCTTATTTTCTGCTATTCCTTGATTTTTGTATCTATTTTAACCCTTTCATAAAGCTGTATGTATTGAAACCATCCAAGATTAAATCCTTTGCCTTCTAGTACTTCTTGTTTTACTATTTCATTATTTCCATTAAGATTTCAATATTTTCATTTGGATCATCTAAATTTACTAACAAATCGTCGGCATATGCTTTAATCTTATGTTAGAAAATGTCGACATATGTTTATATTTGTATTTTTTCTTTTTTACTGCTTCCAATCTTTTTTCATTACTTATTTTCCTAATTAACAATTCCATTATCATCAAAATATTAAGGTTGGTAAAGGGCATACTTGCTTAGTTCCTCTAGCAATTGATAAGGCTTAAGTTTTTTCCCCATTCACCAATATGTATGCCTTTTGATTTTTATATATTTCTTTAATCCAGATTTGAAACGATTCCCCTATTTCCATTTTCTTTACAATTCTCTGCAATGTTATCCAATTCACTGAGTCAAATGCCTTTTCCATATCAAAAAATATCAAAGTTTTTTATCATTGTGTTTTTCATAATGTACTAAGCGGTTTACAAAGTGTAAGCTAATTGCCCCCAACAAGTTGGGTACATCGTTTAGTGACCTCAGAAGGATGGTAGGCTGAGTCGACCTTGAGCCCCTTCAACACCCTTCAACATTCTAACACTGCAATACTGGCTGCAGTACAGGCATTTAATCACTGTGCCACCAGGGCTTCTTGGAAGTTGGAAGAGACCACAAGGAACATCCAGTCCAGTCCCTTTCTGCCATGCAGGAATACACAGCCAAAGCACTCCTGACTGATGGCCAACCAGCCTGTATTTAAAAACCCCAAAGAAGGAGACTCCACCACACTCTGGGGGACTTTTTTCCATTCTTGAACAGCTCTTACAGTTCTTCCTGATGTTTAGGTGAAATCTCTTTTCCTGTAGTTTGAACTGGGTCTTATTCTCTAGAGCAGCAGAAAACAAATTTGGTCCATCCTCAATATGACACCCCTTCAAATATTTTCACAGGGCTATCATATCACCCCTTAACCTTCTCATCTCAGGCTAAACATACCAAGTTCCTGTATCTCTCCTCATAGGGCATGATTCCAGACCTTTCACGTTTTTTGTTGCCCTCCTAAGGACATGCTCCAGAGAGTGCCCTACATGTCCTGCATTCCAACCTTCTGTCTAGAAGGATTTCCAAAATGTCCTTGATTTTGAGC
>NC_056522.1:8046120-8074444 GCF_019175285.1 Sceloporus undulatus | reverse complement strand
ATTATTATTATTATTATTATTATTATTATTATTATTATTATTATTATTATTATGCTTTATTTTTACAGCACTGTAAATTTACACCGCACTGTACATACAGCCATTTTAATAAGATGGTTCCCTGCCCTCAGGCTTACAATCTAAAAAGACATGAAACAAAGGGAGTAGGGAATGGTGGTGGGGAAGGGGATCAGGTCCTGGAGTTCATCTCTCCCTCTGAGACCTGGACCAACTCTGTTTCTTAAGGATAGGCCCGATAGCTACCATTTCACTCCCTCCAGGCTGGATGGTTTGCATTTCTCTCCCTCTGGATGGTGATGGAGGAAGGAGAGGGCTCTTTCAGGCAAGGCCTGATGGAGCTGGGTTACCTTTCTTAGCATGACATTGAGGCTTTCTGCACTGTCATTTGGGACGTCCGGAGGACGTCCCATTTTAAAAAAGGGGCGTCTCTTTTAGACGCCCCTGGGCCTCTTTTAGACTCCGTCCGTACAATATGGCGCCGGCCCTTCTACATGGCCGGTGCCATCTTGGCGTATCGGACGCTGAGCGTCCGTATGCGTCGCGTCCTTTGTGACGTAGCGAGTGTGCCCCTGGCGCCTCGCTACGTCGCAAACGCGACTTGAAAAGAAGCTCCATTTTGGAGCTTCTTTTTTAGTCCGCAGGGGAGCCGCGCCGTGTGGAGGCTCCGGCTCCCCCATGGACTAGCCGGCGGCGGCGGCAGACCGCCGCAAAGCGGCGGTCTGTACCCCGCCTAAGAAAGACATTGAGTAACAACACATTTGCTGTTCCATTTCCAAAATCTGTCTACTTGGCAAACTGTCCTTACTGCAAATAGAGGGATAGAATGGATCCTTACAAAGGTCTCTATTAAAGGAATAATTTAAATGTAGATTCAGTCAAGGGTCTGTTGCTAGTAAAATACAATTTTACTTGCTCTGAGTTCTGTAAGTATATGGTAAGCCAACAGGGCATTTTAACAAAGATAGATTCATGAGAGAAATGTGGCTGAGCACAGAATAAAATACAGTGTAAGTAATATATCTGTAAATAAACTATAGGAAATGAATTTATATTTAGATTAGTGTTTTTGCCTGTTAATGTGTAATGTCCTACATTTTACTGAATGTCCTACATTTTGCAGTGGCTTGCCCTCCTTTGCAGTTATGGCATCTAGTCAGTCTGTAACCATAGAATCCTTGTCAGCATCATGGCAAAATATTGACAGCTATCCAAATACATACAATATTTATCAATACCAGAAAACACAGACAAGGAGAATCCTGGAATGGTGAAAATCTTCTGAGTTTGGGACTTATTCTGTGCAAGATTCACACATGCATTTATTTATTTACCTATTTATAGCACAGAAAACAGCATTTTTGCATGAAAATATTATTTTCAGCAGAGAACATGCTGTTCCCTGCACAGAAAAGGGTGTTTTCTGCTCTCACTTCCCAAAACCAAAACCCATGTGTAAATTTGGTTCAAAATAAGCTCCCCAAATGCAGAGTTTTCTGCATAAGAAAGACAAACATTATTTTCTATGCAAATGATGCTGCAACCTGCAGAGATATTACTCTTTCCATTAGAAAAAATATCACATACAATTTTTGCACAGAAACAGTTCCAAAAGCCAATAGTCTTCAATAATTGCAGTGGGAAGAAAATGTTTAAAATTACTAATTGTTTCTTTTTTTTTTTTTTTTTTTTTTTTTTGGAACATATTCTTTATTGATTCTCCATCCAAAAAAGATAAAATAAAAAAATGAAAACATATTTATACACATCTTTATATTTCGTGCGATTGTTATACCTTTCATTAACACATTTATGTATACAGTATTTTTGTTTGACCTTATTTGGAACTTGACTGTTTAACTCTATTGTTAAAGGGAAAAAACAAAGAAGGATCTATTGAAGACATGGCAATTCTTTATAAATTATTTAAAACTTAAAAAGGGGAAATATTCAACAATTCTATTTGTTGAATGAACGGAAACTGACTCGAGGATATGAGGAAAGGCAAGTGTTATTGATCTTGTCACAAGGGAGTAAAAAGTGTATTGAAATAGATTAATGAAGATAATTAAGACATTTTAATAGGATTCTTTCACTGTGAGATAGAAAATAAGTGTGGAAAAGGGCAGAAGAACCTTAGTATTAAAATATAAAGATAACAGGGAATTTAAGGAAGGGGAACAAAATAAGGTCAAACTAATTGTTTCTTTTAAGAACAAAATTAGTGAAGAATTATATCCATAACCACTCTGCCTTATGCTAGTACCAGCTCTCTGGCAATCTAAGATTAAATTCTACCTGTAAAAATGGTGTAATGGTCTCAGATTTCCCAATTTTATGACCACCCTTTTATGCAAACAGATAACATGAAGATAAAAAAAAGACATGAGAATATGATCAACAGACAATTTATTGAAAGTTATGTAAGAAATTATTCTCAATGATTGCAGAATATTCTTTCCTGGGATTTCAGCATCCTTTTGAGTGTTTCAGGCAAGACAGCATTTTTCTCTCTTTCCTGGGCAGGTGTTGAACTGCTCCTTGAACACATAGCCTGAAAAACAGTTGAAATACCGGGGCAGGCAATATCCCTTCCTATAATAGCAAAGCTGTCTATATCCACGAAACTGAGCTTCTTCCTTTGATCCTTTATCTGTGAAAAAAAAGGCAACATTGATCATAATGACGTCTCTCACCATCTCACCCAAAAACATAGGGAGGGGAAGTTTTCTCTCATTTTTTAAAGGGGGGGGGGCATGGGGAACAGTATGGTTGCTATTTATTCAACTGAATTTGGAAATATGTCTGCAAATATAATGTGCAAGGTAGTGTTGTGTCAAATCCATTTTCCCGTCTCGTTCCTAAAGAGCCAGGTGAAGTGGGATTTTTCTAAAGACTGAGGTTTTTTTAAAGGTTTTCATCAATCCCTTTCAGGGGAGAGAAAGACTCAGGGGCAAAAGAGACCAGCAATAAGAGCTGGCTTTGGGGTGACATGGGGGCATGGTGACTGACCACTGACCACCCTGACTCTTCCCCCAAGCCAGAGTCCCACCATCCACCCGACCAGACAGCAGGCAGCAAGGGAACGCTCCTGTGGTGCCACGATTTTATGCTGTATGCCACAGGAGCAGGGAAGAGCCACGGCAGCTTCGAAAGGGGCGCCCTTTCCCCAGTGCAAAAAGATGCAGCTTTCTGCCATTCCTTTTTGCACTGGGAAAGGGCCAGATTGGGACTGCAGTGTGTGGTGGCTGTGGCCCCTATCTGGCACACAATGCAAATTATGGACCTGAACAGACAGGGCAAAATAAAGCTGCTTCGGGTCACTTTAAATGATGCATGCACCCTAAGAGGCCATAAGCTATGCTAAACCCAGCTTTCGGCCTCTTAAGATGCATGTGTCATCTAAACAGCATACATCCAAAGTGACCCAAAGCAGCTTTATTTTGGCCTGTCTGTTTAGGCCCCATATTAGGGCTATCTGTTTTTGACCATTGTTGACAAATTTCCTGAGTGATAAAAAAGGACAAGCCAAATATTTCGTGTATGGATGCTATTGTAATTTACATTACAGAGGCCTGGTACATGTGGGCCCTTTGTGATGCCTTCATCACGTGATAGATTGCCTGGTGGTGGAGTGCCCACATGGCCCGTAATGCTAGAATGTGATGAGGGAGTAAGAATAACGGTGCCTGTATGCATGGGTGCTGCCATTGTTACATAAGTGCCGTGCGGCATTGGCACAGTGTCACACGGTGCTTATGTAACCAGTATGCCAGTGGCGCTCTAGTTATGCCGCCACCGCAACTTTAGAAGAACCCACTTTTCGCAGGTTCTTTTTCTGCCAGTGGGAAGCCGCACAGTTTGGCTACTGCAGCTTCCCTCTGGTGGAAAAACAGGTATTAGGAGGCCACCCTTTTTGGGTGGTCTGTACCACACCAGAGTTTCCCTTGAAGGCTTTCCTTCACCCTTCTTTCAAAACAAAAAGTGACCAGAGTAACATGGCAAAAGAAAGTTTGCCAGAAGTCCAAACAAAGAACTTTCCTTAGCTTAAAACAGCTGAAAGGCACATAAACAATAACAACAACAGCAACAACAACAACAACCACATGGTTGTAGTCAAAGAACGAAACCTAAAGTTAGAAGTGTGAAAAGAAGGCAGAGTTTGGCCAGCCTATCAACACATAGAGCCAGCTGATCAAACTTAAGGCTGGAGAGGATAATTAAGTATGCTGGTGACAGAGTCAGATAGGGTTTGTGTTAGAGTCCAGAATGAGGGACTTAGGACACATATGGAACTCATGAAATTTAAACCCTCACTTAAGTCGTGCGAGTTAAGTGGGGGAGTCTTGGGTTGGCCTTCCGGATGTGGGGAGAGAAACCCACTTATGGATTCCCCTTGGGCCTCAGGTAGTTTCGCCCAAGGGAAGCTGGGGAATTGGTCTAAGGGTAGATCATCTACCAGCTGTTCCCACACAAGGTTCTCCCTCCTGGTTTTTCAGTTCTCGAAAAAAAAAGTTTAAATAAAGTTGCCCGTTTTATAACCCACTTATCTATGGCTTGTCTCGTTAATCTATGAGTTGGTCAGCAAATGAAGGCAGGCTAGACCTATCCCTTTCCCACATGGAAGATCTAGGAGAATGAAATGAATGCATACCAGTGACGTACTCCACAGCATCACCAGAAGCAGCTCGAGCAGCTTGGTCATCATCCTGAAACTCAGCCTTTTGTTTGGTCTCTTGATCCGATCCTGCATCATCAGCCTGGACACCACAGAAGATGGCAACTGCAAAGAGAAGACAAAGGAATTTCATGTTTGGAAGAGTTTGGGACAGTCTCACTTCAAAAAGAGTCACAAGGATGGACTAACAACAGTGAGACCTTCAAGCAAAGTGTAGATGCTCATATATAAAGGTAGTAAATTGGAGCAAAGCCAACACAGCCTCTTGACAGACCATGTTTTACTGCTTTGTATTCATACGTTTGATAAAGACACAAGATAAGATTTAGTATTTCACTTCTGATCATGTTATTCTTACAAAATGAACTCTCTTTGATATTGTCCACACTTTCTCTGAACCTTTATCAATATTACAGTATTCTCTGTTTACTTTTGTGCAATTGCTGATAATTCCCTGGCTCTTCATCTGTTGGGCTCTTTAATTCTCCATAGATAGCAGACACACTGCAAACAGAATAACACAACTAACTGATCCTTTTGTAGTGAGAAGGTTTTGAAACAGGTGGGGAGTATTATTCACAGAAGCAGATATACTGTTAAATTTTTGGTTAATATTCATTAGGAGTATTTATAAAGCTTCCTTTCTTTTTCTGAGTGGTCATAAAATAATAATCCTGAGTGGTGTTTAAACAAACAGAGGTATTCTGAAGCATCCCTTGGGTGAGATGCTTTTAACAAAATACTGTACAACTGAATATACTGTCTGCATGTTCACGTTTTTGTCTTTATTAGCGAGTAAGTAATGTGGTATTATGTGCCTACAGACTTAGGGTGCATCTACACTGATAAAAAACAAAACTGGCCTCACCTCACATTTTTCAGGTCTGCAGTGACCCGGCAACAAGCCAGTGTGGAGTAATGGTTTATGTGTTAAACTATAACTCTGGAGACTGGGGTTCAATTCCAGCCTCAGCCATGGGGAAGTCACATACTCTCAGCTTCAAGGGAAGGCAATGACAAACCTCCTCTGAACAAATCTTGCAATAAACAAACAAAAAACAGTCTAGATTGGCCTTAGGGTCACTATAAGCCAGAAACAATTTGAAGTCACACAACAACAACAGGTGCTCCCATAACAACCCAGTTAAGAGCACACACTCATAGATACAGTGAGGTAAAAAGGCATAACCAGCCACATATTTTCCCCTGGCAAATTTGTTTTTTCCCTTTCCCAGCATGCATCAACCTATCATCCTATTGCCATTATTGTATGCCTCTCAATCCATTGTATGCACTCTGACCTTCTCCATCCAATCCCCTTTCCCCCCTTTGCCACCCCAATGAGTGACTGAGGGAATTTTACATGTACATACAAACACACAAATACACACCAGAAAAATAAATTAGTATTTGGTTTAACTTTTATTTATCAAAATGTTCAGCCTTGACATCAATGATCACGTTCGTTTCTCTACTGTTTTTACTCTTCCTCTCTCTGATCCTCCCTCCCATCAGTGTTGTGCCATCATTGTTCTCTTTCAGTGAGTGGTTAAATGCCTGTACTACAGCCACTCACTCATAACCATAAGGTTGCGAGTTCAATACTTGCAAAAGGGCTGAAGCTCGACTCAGGCTTGCATCCTTCTGAGGAGATTGCTAAAATGAGTCCCCAGCTTGTTGGGGGCAATTAGCCTACACTTTGAAAAGCGTTGAGGGAGTGCTTAAGTGCACTGATAAGCGGTATAGAAATGTACTTGCTATTGCTATTCAGTGAATGGAGTGCACACATTCCCACTTACCCAGCTTGGGCTCAGACTATTTGAAAGACCTTGTCTCCCCATATAACCCTTCAAGAGCCCTAAGATCTGCAGGAGAAGGCTTTATCTCAATCCCATCAAGATCACAGGCTCACCTGGTGAAGACATGAGAAAGAACCTTCTAATTGGCTGCTCCCACCCTCTGGAATAAGGCCCTTCCTCAGGAGCCATGGCTGGCCCTCTCCCTGCTGGCCTTTTGCCTCCAGGTAATAATAATAATAATAATAATAATAATAATTATTATTATTTATTTATTTATTTATATCCCACCTCTTCTGCTTTGAGGATTGAGGCGGGTAACAACAAAGTGAATACAATATACAACAATCAAAAACACAAGCCCCACAAGCCCCCGACCCAACCCTCCCTCCCAACTATAAAAATGTTTATGTCAGCATTCTTTCTGTACGTAATACATAGCAGGGTGGGTTTATGGAGCAGATGGGTTTTTAGTCCGTGTTTTACTTAACTATATTTCATGTGGTTTTGTATTATATTTTACTGTATATGTTTTTTGTGAATTTATATATAGATATTTTAATTGTTCAATTTTGTAATAATTTTAACGTTTTTTTATCTGTGAGCCACCTTGGGTTCCTCCAGGGAGAAAGGGAGATATAAATTAAATAAATTAAGAAAAATAAATTCATAAAAAAATCCAATCCTCCCAATCTCTGGACCCACTTGCTTGCTCATGTGAAGATCTCCAATGTATGGACTTTATCACACAGAGGAAAATCAGGGGGGAAACTGGGGATTTAAACTGTCAATATCCAGTGAAAGTCAGGCGATCACAGGAAGATGTTCACACACATCAGGATTAATGAGGACGTTTCCTAGTAATAACCAGGGAATAACCAGCAACAAATCATTCGCAGGATTTTCCTGGGAATGATTTGTTGCCTGGTTATTGCTGGGTTAAGTTCTCTTTAATCGCAAAGTCATGTAGAATCATAGAGTTGGAAGAGACCACTAGAGACATTCAGTCCAACCCAATTCTGCCATGCAGGAGATCTCAATCAAAGCATCCCCGACAGATGGCCATCCATCCTCTGAAGACCTCCAAGAAAGGAGACTTCACTACACTCCGAGGGAGTTTGTTCCACTGTCAAACAGCCCTTACTGTCAGGAAGTTCTTCCTAAAGTTGAGGTGGAATCTCTTTTCCTGGAGCTTGCATCCATTGCTCCGGGTCCTAGTCTCTGGAGCAGCAGAAAACAAGCTTGTTCTAGCCTCAATATGACATCCCTTCGAGTATTTAAACAGGGCTATCATGTCACCTCTTAACCTTCCCTCTTCCAGGCTAAACATCCCCAGCTTTCTAAGTCGTTCCTCATAGGGCATGGTTTCCAGACCTTTCACCATTTCAGTTGTCCTCCTTTGAACATGCTCCACAGTGAAAATATTCACAGTGACTGCATGACTTTCACAAGATAATGACAGTTTAAATCCCCAGTTATCTCCATGTGATAAAGCCCTAAGTATGAAAAAGATCAGGAGGAGGGAGATGGTGTATGAGATTTCTGCACAAGCAAGTGAGCAAATGATGGGGGGATTGAGGGAAGAGGGAATGCCTGAGCTCCATTCATGGAATGGACAACAAAAACAATGCAATACTGATCAGGAAGAGTAAAAATAGTAAAAACAAGTGTGATGTTCAGACAGGGGAAAGGAACAAAGGAAAAAATCAGACCCAAATGTAAGGTGGACCAGAGATGGAAAGCCACATAGGCGCGTTACAGACCGCCCAGAAGGGGCAGTCTTGCGCCGCTGCTGGTTGCTCCATCCGGGAATCGCAGCATCCAAACCACGCAGTTCCTGGACGCAGCAAAGAAGAAACGCCGAAATGGTGCTTCTTCACCCCCCCGGATGAGACGCTGCGAGGTGCTACTCGCGCATTTGCGCCGTCACATCCGGTGCGCGACATGCGGATGCTATGCATCACGTAATGATGGTGATGCCCATGTGTATAGGGCGCCGCCATCTTTATGCCCTCGTCACGTGCTAGGGGTGAAGCCGGTGTGGACGCTAGGTCCTCGGCCAATCCCTAGCACGTGACAGGGGCACCGGAAGAGCCCGTCTGTAACGGGCCAAAGTTCCCAGCTGTGTTGCAGAGCATTTGAAATCAGCTTTAAAAGGTAATTAGATTACTACCAGAATCCTTTCAGTCAATAATGATAAGATTATGTCTATGGTGTTGCAGCTGCTAGATAGGAGGATAAAGAGCTGAGCAGCTGAGGAGCAGAGGGTTATTAGGAAAAAGGACAGTGTAAATCAAGTATATGATCATGGAAAAATGCATACGTGGGACAATATCAAAGAGAACTCATTTCTTTGGAGTAAAATAATCTTTTCTGGCATATAAGATTTTATCAGGTATTCTCTTCAGGCTGCAAACGCATAATCAATGAAACATTGTACATGGAAACAACACAACCTTGTTTTTGCTGTTATTGTTTTATTCATTTATGTCCCGTTCTCCTCACAATAATAGGATTCAAAGTGGATAACACCATATTTAAAACAATACAAATCAAAAATAGTATGAAAGGGTTTCCAAAAAATATGAATGTAAGATTTAAAAAACAATAGAACAATTTATGAAGTTAAAACATTAAACTTTTAAAAATATTAAAATTCATTAAAATACTATATTAAGAACCTTAAAAAAAATCATGTTCTGGTTCTTTGATTCAAGCTATCCCTCTTGCTTAGTCCACACCCTTCAACAGTGTAACACTGCAGTACTGGCTGCAGTACAGGCATTTAACCACTATGCCATCTGGGCTTCTTGGAAGTTGGAAGAGACCACAAGGATCATCCAGTCCAATCCCTTTCTACCATGCAGGAATACACAACCAAAGCACTCCTGACTGATGGCCATCCAGCCTCTATTTAAGCAACCCCAAAGAAGGCGATTCCACCACACTTGGGGAACTTTATTCCATTGTTGAACAACTCTTACTGTCAGGATGTTCTTCCTAATGTTGAGGTGGAATCTCTTTTCCTGTAGTTTGAATCCATTGCTCTGGGTCCTATTCTCTGGAGCAGCAGAAAACAAACTTGATCCATGCTGAGTATGACACCCCTTCAAATATTTTCACAGGGCTATTTTAACCTTCTCATCTCAGACTAAACATATCTAGCTCCTGCACCTCTCCTCATAGGGCATGGTTCCAGACCTTTCGCCTTTTTTGTTGCCCTTCTCAGGACATGCTCCATCCCCTGGCTGCTCTGTCCCTTGTTCCTCCATGCTGCCCAGCCTACTCTGGTCCCACGACCTTGCCTCCATTCCCTGGCCTGCTCCATCCCCAGCCTATTCTGTCCCTGGCTCTCTCAGCCTCAGGTTACACTGTCTCAGCCTTCACCACCACCCCTCCAAATTTCCAAACCGGGCTACCCAGGCTGCTGCTTAAGTCACAAATGATTGAGTGGGGATTTTGAAACAGTGCTACTCATGCAAAACAAAACAAAACAAAACAAAAGCACAAGCGATTACACAGGGGTAAGGAAAAGATCCCCTTTCATAGTGGGAACAAGGGACCTTTGGGAATCGATTTCCAAAACAGAGCAAAGATGGTTCAGAAATTGATTGAAACTGTAAGTGGGAATTGAGCCCTAAGATAAAATTCTACCTGTAAAAATGATATGATGGTCTCAGATTCCCCAATTTTATGACCACCCTTTTATGCAAACAGATAACCTAAAGCTAAAAAAAAAGCCAGGAAAATTTGATCAACAGAATTTATTTATTTGATCAACTGAACTTCTTCCTTCAATCCTTTATAGAATCATAGAATCATAGAATCATAGAGTTGGAAGAGACCATAAGGGCCATCCAGTCCAACCCCCTCACAATCAAAGCATCCCCGACAGATGGCTGTCCAGCCTCTGCTTGAAGACCTCCAAGGTAGGAGACTCCACTACACTCCGAGGGAGTTTGTTCCATTGTCAAACAGCTCTTACTGTCAGGAAGTTCCTCCTAATGTTCAGGTGGAATCTCTTTTCCTGCAGTTTGCATCCATTGCTTCGGGTCCTAGTCTCTGGAGCAGCAGAAAACAAGCTTGCTCCCTCCTCAATATGACATCCCTTCAAATATTTAAACAGGGCTATCATATCACCTCTTAATCTTCTCTTCTCCAGACGAAACATCCACAGCTCCCTAAGTCGTTCCTCGTAGGGCATGGTTTCTAGACCTTTCACCTTTTATCTTTTTATCTGTGTAAAAAAAAGGCAACATTGATCATAATGATGTTTCTCACCATCTCACCCAAAAAACAAGGAGGGGAATGCTTTCTCCCATTTTTATAAGGGGATGTGGAACAGTATGGTTGCTATTTATTCCACTGAATTTGGAAATATAATGTGCAGGGTAGTGTTGTATCAAATCAATTTTGTCATCTCGTTCCTGAAGAACCAGGTGGGGTGGGTTTTTTTTTTTTTTATAAAGGCTAGTTTTTAAAAAGTTTTTCATGACTCCCTCTCCGGGGAGAGAGAAACTCTGGGGCAAAAGGGACCAGCAATAAGAGCTCGCTTGGGGGTGACATGGAGGAGGCATGATGACTGACCGCCGGCCACCCTGACCCCACCTCTAAGCCAGAGTCATGCTGCCCACCCGACTAGACAGCAGGAAGTGTGGGAACAGTCCTGCAGTGCAGTGATTAGATGCCACATGCCGCAGGAGCAAGAACCACACCAGCACCAAAGGGGGTACCCATTCCCTGGTGCAAAAAGGAGCAGCTTTCTGCCATTCCTTTTTGCATTGGGAAAAGGTGAGATTGGGGCTGCAGTGTGCAGTTGTTGCAGCCCAAATCTGGCACACAATGCTGTTTTCAGATGTTGTTGACAAATTTCCTGAGTAATAAAACAGGAAAAGAAAGTGATTGAGAGTGAGAGCAAGTGAATTGAGGATGAATGAGAAGATTTGGAAATGAAATGAAGGCAAAGAGAATAGAGAAAAGGAGAAGAGATAAGGAAGAGAAAAAGGAGAAAAGGAAGAATGTGTTTGAGGAGGGAAGTAATAGAGAAGGGAATAAGGGATGGTAGCAAGTTGATGGAACAGAAAGTGAGAAATAGCTGGTGGCCATTATTGCCAAATTGACCAAACTAATGACATATTCTTAAAATTATAAGACTGAATAGATAGAGAAGTGTAGGCTTGAAATTATATGTATGTGTAAAATAAGAGATGGCATATGTTGTGACTGGAATTTTTTGACAACGTTTGTTATAGTATTTTATGATTCTATGTAGTGATTTTAATAAAATTTAATAAAAAATGTTTTAAAAAAACAGGAGAAGCCAAATATTACATGTATGGATGCTATAGTAATTTGCATTACAGATTTTCATTTGAAGGCTTTCTTCTTCTCCTCTTTCATAGAATCATAGAATCGTAGAGCTGGAAGAGACAACAAGGGCCATCCAGTCCAACTCCCTACTATGCAGGAACTCACAATCAAAGTTCCTCCAACAGATGGCCAGCCTCTGCTTAAAGACCTCCAAAGAAGGAGACTCCACTACACTCTGAGAAAGGAGTGTGTTCCACTGTTGAACAGCTCTTACTGTCAGGAAGTTCCTTGTAATGTTAAGGTGGAATCTCTTTTCCTGTAGCTTGCATCCATTGTTCCATGTTCTAGTCTCTGGAGCAGCAGAAAATTAGCTTGTTCCATCCTCAATGTGACATCCCTTCAAATACGTAAAGAGAGCTATCATATCACCTCTTAACCATCTCTTTTCCAGCTTAACATCCCCAGCTCCCAAAGTCTTTCCTCATAAGGCATGGTTTCCAGGCCCTTCACCATTTTGGTGACCCTCTGGACACACTCCAGTTTCTAAAAATCCTTTTTGAATTGTGGTGCCCAGAACTGGACACAGTATTACAGGTGAGGCCTGACCAAGGCAGAACAGAGTGGCACCTTTACTTCCTTTCATTTAGATACTATACTTCCTAAAATAGCATTGACCTTTTTAGCTGCCGCATCACATTGTTGACTTTCAAAGCAAAAAGTGACCAAAATAACATGGCAAAAGGAGGTTTTCCAGAAGTCCAAACAGAGAACTTTCCTTAGCTTAAAACAGCTGGAACACACAAAAAACATCATCAACAACAAGCACTTCTAGTTTGGTTGTAGTCCAAACAAGGAAACCTAGAGTTGGAAATATGGAGAGAAGGCAGAGTTTGGCCAGCCTAGCAACACCCAACAAAGAGACCACTGGAGCCAGCGATTAAATTGAAGGCTGGAGAGGATAATTAGGTGCATTGGTGACAGTTAGAGTCAAATAGGAATGGTTAGGGTTAGAGTCCAGACATGAGGGACTTAGAACACGTACAGAACTCTGAAAGAGGGAATTTCTGTGGTGTAAACTTCTGGCATCCAGGCGGTGATTCTAGGGTTAGGGACGGCGCACCAACCGCACAGTCCCTAACCCTAAGACATCACGGCGGTGGCATTATGGCAGCCTCCCATCCATATGGTGGCTGCCACCAGGACATAAGTGACACATAGCGTATAGATGTTGCTGCATGTTACTTACATCCAATGGCGCACTCGTGACATCCACCCAACGTCAGAAGAAGAACCTACTTTTTCTGGGTTCTTTTTGGGGTGAGGGATGCCGCGCAGTTTGGCTGCTGTGGCATCCCTCCGCAGGAAAAGGGGCCACCTCCAGCGTGCCCTTTCGGGATGGTATGTACCAGGCCAAAGTTTAGGAAAGTAATCTAATATAAGGAATATGTGGGTCCTGGGTAAAAGTAACTATTGTTCTCTGGAGAGTGTGTTGTGAAATAAATTGTAACTGTAACAAAGCAGAACCAAGAAAGCAAGACCTTGAAATAACAAATGCATAGAACATCTCAACATATGAAACATTGTTCAAACCATCTTTCAAATAAAGTTTTATTATTGTTCACATACAGGCTTGTCTGGGACTTGAATAAGTAACCATGCTACTGAGAATTACAAATAGAGAACTAGTTTCTCATATACTTTGGTATACACAAGAAAAATAAAGTGAGTGTCACACATACAGTGGTGCCTCGGGTTACGAAATTAATTCGTAACGCGGCCGCTTTCGTAACCCGAAAAGCCTTCGTAAGCCGAATTGCCATAGGCGCTAATGGGGAAAAGCCGCGATTCCGTGCGAAAAAGCCGAAAAAAGCACCAAAAGTTTTTTCGTAACCCGAAAAAACATTCGTAACCCGAAACAATAATTCCCTATGGGATTTTTTCGTATCCCGAAAATTTCGTAACCTGGGTATTTCGTATCCCGAGGTACCACTGTACTACACTACACTTGATCTTAGCCAAAAGGCCGAGAAGCGGGTGTCACACATAGATGGTAGTGTCACAAATTAATAAGGAATTTTTTTAAAAAAGGGCAGGTACTTGTCACAAACAGGTGGCAGAGGTGGGATTATAAAGCCCAATGGGCTACTACTTGAGGAAAATAGTTAGGTGACTGAGTGTCATTCCCTTCCCTTGGTGCAGGATCTTGGACAACGACAACAAAAATAATAGTCGTTGCTATTGTTACATTATAAAGAGGAGGACTGAAAAAATAGATTGGAAAAAAATGAACAATTTAAAAATAATTATGAAAAGACCTGGAATGAAATACAGAAAGATATAAAGAGGTGGAACAAGCTTGAATTATCTTGGATAGGTCAGAATTTCAACGATTAAGATGATGATTCTCCCCAAAATGATTTTTCTGTTTCAAAATATCCCAATCATAGTAAATGACGCCCCCTTTAAAAAATGGAACAAAGATATCTCAAATTTTATTTGGAAATCTAAGAAACCAAAAATCAAATTACAGTTATTACAAGATGCAAAAGAAAGAGGAGGTCTGATGCTTCCAAATTTTAAATTATATTACTATGCAGCCACTTTAACCTGGATGCTTGATTGGATTCGATTAAAAAGACACAAAATTACAAATTTGGAAAGAGCTGACTTATTATATGGTCTACATGGGTATCTATTCTATGATAGAATTAAGGTTAATAAAGAATTCAGTGATCGCCTAATAAGGAAAGCTATCTATCATGTATGGATGAAAGTTAAAGACAGATGGTTCGTGAAAATTCCCTTGTGGGTGTCCACGAATGAAGCCTTTTTTAGGAATGAGAAATTGGCATGTGGAAACTGGTTAACATACGAGGATTTAACTAAGGTGGAGAATAACCAAAGGAAAATGAAATCAGAAGAAGAACTATTCGAATTAGGTTACAATTGCAATTGGTTTACGTATAGAAGACTTAAAGAAAGATATAATCAGGACATGAAATTTAATGGAATTGGAACTGGCGAGATGGAATTTGAGAAGATCATTAGGCAGGAGGGAATGCGGGAAATTTCCAAAATTTATCAATTATTGTTAAAACAAGAGCTGGAACAAGAACACATTAAAATTTGCATGATTAAATGGGCACAAGATCTTGGCCAGAATATTCAACTAGAACAATGGGGGGGAAATTGGAAGAAGAGAATCAGATATACTCAAAACTATGCAATCCAGGAAAATTTGATGAAAATGCAATTTAGATGGTTTTTAACCCCTGAGACACTATCCAATATGACACATAATAGCCAAAATAAATGCTGAAAGTGTAAAAAAAGAGGTGGGAAATATGTTACACTGCTGGTGGAAATGTCAAAAAGTAAATAATTTTTGGTTTGAAATACATCAAAAAATACAAGAGATACTCAAGATTAAAATAAATAAAGATCCTAAATTGTTTTTACTAAATATGATAGAGGAGGAAGAGGTTGAAAGAAAGTATGGAAAACTTCTATTTTATATGATCAGCACAGCTAGATTGTTGTTGGCAGCAATGTGGAAATCAGAGATGGTCCCAGATACAGAAAGTTGGATGTTAAAGATGTATGACTACATGGAGATAGATAAACTAAGCTGTTTTCTAAAAAATCAGTCGATAAATAGATTTAAGAAAGATTGGGAACCCTGGATATATTATATGAAAGAAAATGAAGGGACTTATACAAGTATCATATTTAATTAAAATGCAATTTATGATTCCAGTTTCACTTGTGATCAGAGGGAATACGTGGTATTAATAATAAGTCAGGATATGACTTTGTTAGATACAGAAAAGATAGGCAGATATTAAGGGTATAGAAATATACATGTAAAGAAGATTGGAACAAGAATGTATAGAAAGTGATGAACTGATTAACTGAATAGACACGGCTCTGATAGAGAATAGAGGAAGGAATGGGGTGGAGGGGATTCTAAATGTAAATGAATGTATTATTGAACACATATATAATGTATTTTATTTCATTTTGTAAAATCTAATAAAAAAATGAACAGTCTTTGCTGCCATTTTTAAAATAAAAAATAAAGTGAAAGAGGAGCTCATTCCATTATCTTCCAGAGGTAATTCTACAATCGGCATGCTGCTACAGAAAATATCTTGTCTTAGGTATCAATTCACCTAGCCTTCTGGATGTTGGGACATATAACAGTCTCTCTGATGGAGCTCATAAATAACTGTTCACATTAGGGTCAACATTTAACTAAGTCTCACTGAATCAGGACCTTCTTTTTCCTGGAAACTCTGTCATCTGGAACAATCTGTTTCATCCTACTTCCCTCTATAGTTGATCCTGAAGCTTAGCTGACATATGACAGTTCTTCCAGTTATGGCCCTTAGATTCTTGCAGAACCCACCATACCTATCAGGTGAATATTTTTTTCAGATCAACTTACCATCTGCTTGCAGAGCAGAAAGCTCAGGTTTCTTCTCAAGTTTGGGTCCAAACTCATTTGGTGGATCTGGATTGCTCTGTACCTAGAAAGACAAGAAAGCAAGAAGAATGAGAGGGCAGAGAGTCTTCATGGCCAAAGGTTGTCTACAGCCTAAATGCCAATGAACGTAAAGGAAACCCTCAAGAGATGAAGTTCCAGAGATCGTTGGGAAGAATTTTCCAAACCCTTCATTTTTATAGAGTTTTTCTCTTGGCAAAATGCTCAGGAAATTGTCTGTGGGGATTTTTTTCCCATCTTTGAGGCTGCAGCTAATAATTAAAACCAAGTTTTCAGTGGCCACTTGAAACCATTTGAAATACTTTCTGTTTACAGTTCACACACTCCTTCTCTGTATTAACAACCTCCAATTGAAACTTAGTGACTCGATGTGAGTTCCATTGATCTATTCCAATCATGTCTAACTTTGGTCTTGTCTGCACTGTCCAAAAAACCTGGTCCTTTCCCTGTTCCAGCATTTGGACAACACAGACTCCAAGCCTTATTTCTGGTGTGAGCAATCCAGATGGTGTCCAGCACATACCACAACAGAATCAGGGCAAAATAAGGTTAAAAGAAATTGCATTAACGTACCTAATGCAGACAGTTTGGAGCAGCTGTGGGGCCACGATCCTGCTGACTGCCCCTGGAGTAGCCAGTGTAGACAAGGCCTAAGTCCACTGAGTGGAAGCCATTCAAGCTGTTGAAGTGTAAGACCACACATTATATTGTCCCTTACTGATCATGCTGCACCACTGTACTGTCTGCAGCCCACTTTTCTAGTTTGCATGTTTTATGCTGATGACCATATTTGTATTCGTTACAGCTGGTGCGATGGAAACAAAGCCTTCCAAATGAATGAAAGCTCTTTCTACTCTGATAACAGGTTTTCTGAACAAATGGAGTAAATGGAAGATAAACATGTTCTGTTTGTACATATTCTATGTGAGCATCAAATTTACTTTAAAGATGTCACTGCTGCCTATAGTGCACAAGCAGGCAAAAAGTCCCATGGATGATCCCCTGCATCACCAGATAGAGCTGGGAAAGATTCCTGTGTAAAATCGTGGAGAGAAACTACTAGTTGTTCCAAATCCATGGAACATATTTAGGTGTAGCTGTCTTAGCCATGCAGTAAAATATTTCAAAATCCCAAATTCACAAAGCAAATATATCTTTATTGGACCAACTAAATTCCAAAATGCATCATGCAAATATTCAAAGTTTCACTGATTTCTTCATCATGCAAAGATGTTAAAAATCATACAGGTGGAGAAGAGTGAGGATGTCATAGGCCTTTACTTCTGTTGTCAGTTAAGATGGTCTGCAGGGATCTCAATGCAGACAGAGACCATTCCCCTTCTTGGCCATGTGGGGACCAGGGACAAAAAAGAGTAAAACAGAAGCAATGAAATTTCAACAACAAAATATCTTCCACTGATGCTCAGCATGATGACTTTGCTCATCATCACTTTTCTTCACCTGAATGACTTTTAACATCTTTGGTTGATGAAGAAGCCAGGGAGGGAGCAGGGAGAAAGATTCTAACCATATTCCAAGATGTTACCCACTAACAATGCTTTACCATTTTATGGCAGGGTGAGCAAAATGCATCATGAGCTGCATGTGCCCCCCCCAGGGGCCATTTTTGTGGACCTGACCCCCAAAATCAATTTTTGTAAAAGAATGTCTCCCCCCAGATGTCCTTTAGTGTTGGGGCAGGTATTTTCCTTCAATTTGCCCATCTGGGTTATTTTAGGGCCTGTTTGAAGAAAGGAGTAAGCAGCAAGAAATAACATTACCCAGTCACTTCTTGTTGTAAAAAAGGAAAGAAAAACCTCTTCTGGGACAAAAATGGACTGAGGTGGCAAAACATGACCAGTCTTATGTCCTAGACGGATTTGGGATACATGGGAGGAAAAATGTGTTTTGTGAGGGCTTGTGGCTGGTGGTGTGACCCTCCAAGTTTTCCTGTTGACCAACATGGCCCTCTATCTTAGAAAGTTTTCCACCCCTGGTTTGTGTGCTCTTTCTTTCTTTCTGTTTTAACCCAGTTCTAACTCCAGATGAATATGCCACAAAATGTATTCTTTCTCAGGTTTCACTTATTGATTGATTGATTGAAATTGATTGAAATTTTATTTCTATACCGCCGTTCCTGCGATCACGGCGGTGTACAGACAATACAAATATAATACAATATAGGTTAAAAGAAAACAAACATCCCAGTTAAAACACCCCGATTAAAACCAGCATAACTATTAAAATCCATATAGAATCAATCAAAATTACTAGAAAGTTAAAAATCCAATGCAATACAATACAACAATACTACACACAGTACATGGGGGAAACAGTCAGGACATGTGGGAGAAGGCTTGATGGAATAAATTAGTCTTCAGGTTTTTCTTGAACGACTCCAGGGAGGGGGCTAAGCGGAGCTCCTCAGGGAGAGCGTTCCAAGATTGCGGGGCTGCCACAGAAAAGGCCCTTTGCGCTGTTAGTACATATTTTGTCTTGGGAACGCTCAAAAGATTTTTCCCCCCTGACCTGAGTGTGCGAGGCGGATTGTATGGGGATGTAAAACCCTGTTACATCTGGGTACATCACCATCAGGATGCCAGGTAGACATTACTAGATGCTAAAACGAAGTATGTTAGGATGTTCATTCCTTGTATTGTACTATTTTATAATACTATTTTATAATACTTATGGTATTCGATGGAAATTAATTAGACTACTTCCTCCACATCCTTGGACACAAGACCACTACATTATGCTAGCAGAGAGTAAGGAAATTATTGCACTTTCCCATTCCTTGCAAAGGCCAGATTGGGTACACACGATGTCTCCTAGCTGGGCATAATAACATCCATTTTAAAGCATTTCCCCCCATACTCAGCCCATGCCAAGCTTGGGAGTAAAGCAAGTGCAATAATCTTCTAAAACTCTACCAGTGTACTTACAGGTGTAAGAGGCAGCAAAGTTGGTTTCCTCTACTTGACTACTTCCCCTGGGGTTTAGTAGGCACAGCTCTATTTTCATAGCCACTGGTCAGTTTCCCTGGTCACTGATTGAGGTCCAGGCTTCTTTTAGCTATTCTTGAGCATGGATGGAAGAAGGAAAAGCCTCCATGCTCAGCAAAACTTTCCTCCTTCTCAGTCAAGCAGTGACCAGACAGAAATAGCTGTTGTTGTTCCAGGGTAGTGATTTGTAGAAGCAGGTAATGGATATTTCCTTCCTCAATGTGTGAAAAACTACATGCATGGATGTAAAACCCTGTTACATCTGGGTACGTCACCATCAGGATGCCAAGTAGACATTACTAGATGCTAAAACGAAGTATGTTAGGATGTTCATTCCTTGTATTGTACTATTTTATAATACTGGAGTACAATTCTGTCATCAACAGCCATAGAGAGCCAAGATGATCAGACCTGTAGTCCATCATATGAGGTTGATACCAGTTTTTGTTTTCGTGGGTGGGGTCTTCATTAGCATATGTTATTATTAGGTTTCTTATTTTGCTATAAAGGTCAGGTTCTATAGATTCCACTCTGATGTCATTCATTTGGTATTTCAGTGTTTCATGGGCACTATCCTTTCTGAAAATAGCCTGCCGAGCTTTCAGTTTCAGAACTGGAACACTAAAAAAACAAAATAAAACAAAACAAAAAAACCCAGCACAGAACAGATCTGGCAAATGTATTGTTTTGGGTGGCTTCTCACCCATGTTCCCCCATTCCTTCCTCGTTTTTGTAAATAACCATCGGGTTTCACTTGTCCCTCCACTCTTACAAAGAGGACACTTACAAATAATAAATATGCTTCCTCAAAATGTTATGAGAACATTCTTACCAGCAGAAGTGGTACTCCTTCACTGGTCTCTTGAATAATGATCCAGGGAGTTCTTTCAAGGATATATAAGGACTTGTGTGCCTTCCTGGAATCTGAACTGTTTCCAGTGCTACCTCTTAGGGTGATTCTACCCTGTAGAAATGATGCAGTTTGACACCACTTTAAGTACTGTAGTTCCTTCCTAAAGAATCCTGGGGTTTGTAGTCTTACAAGGTCTTTAGCCTTCTCTGCCAAAGAGTGCTGGTGCCTCACCAAATTACAAATCCCAGGATGCTTTAGAATGGAGCCATGGCCACTAAAGTGGTGTCATTGTTTCTACTACATAGATACACCCTTTGTGTACATGTGCCTTCAAGTTGCCTCACTATGCATGCCAGTTTTCACTCAAATATTCAGCATTTTAATATTATTACTTTTATTATTATTATTATTATTATTGTAAACTGAATTAATGAGTGAAAACTGACATACATAGTGAGATGCTCACACATCTAATCAAACAGAATGAAAACCATGTTTAGATACACTATAACAAATTTTAAGGATGAACATGGTAGGATGGCTGACCAGTTTGTAAGCTTTTCAGAAGTTGCTGGAAACAGAACACTAGATTAGCAATACACACAATGCAGGAGAATGAGAATTTCAACTTTGTTCAAATCTAGTTTGCATTTCCATGTAGTATTTCCTGGTCTGAAGTCACCATTTCCCCCCTTTTTATAAAGAGTTGAATGAACACATTAAATTTAAATATCAGTGTCAATCATTTATAACTTTTGTCATTCATGTTTTAGTTTTATCATTTTAAATTGTTGTAAACCACTTTGAATCCCATTTTGGGAGAAAGGCATGATTGACATCCAATAATTAATTAATTAAAGAAATAGTACTTCTCCTTGATTCCCAACTCTATAAGTGAAGGTAATTAAGTCTTTGTGTGTCCAGAATGGTTTGTGGGATGTAGCAACTAAATCATGGAGAAGGTGAAAGGGAAATCATATCATAGTTCTGGCTGAAGAAGTTTGGCACTGTGCTCTGTGATACTGAGAGCTAGCATAGTGTAGCACTGTACTACGATGCTGGAGACCAGAGTTGTAATTCTCACTCAGAGGTTGAAACCCATTAGGTGACCTTGGGCAAGTCAAATTCTCTCAGCCTTAGGAGAAAGTAAAGGAAAACCCTCTCTGAACAAAGTTTGTCAAGACAATCCTGTGCTACATCAGCATAACTCAGAAATGACATGAAGATACACAGCAACAAGCTCTGTGATGCAGGATCTTGACCCATGGGACCAATGGACAATTCACATATTTGCTATGTGATTCATTGTGATTGAGGTGTGGTCCTAGAGTTCTGCAGATATCACAGATGGCCAAAAAGACAAAGAAGTGGGTCCTGGAACAAATCAGGTCTCAACAATCCCTAGATGCAAGGATGACTAAAATGAGGCTATCATATTTTGGCAACATCATGAAAAGGCAGAACTCATTTGGAGAGATGGCAATGTTAGAAAGATAGAAGCCAATGGGAAGAGTGGAAGCCTGTAAACTATCTGTAAAGACAGATAGACTTCATCAAAGAGGACACAGCCCTGAGTCTACAAGATCTGAGCAGAGTCATTGAAGATAGGATGTCTTGAAGATGCCTCATTCAAAGGGTTGCAAGAGGTTGAAGTTGACTTCAGGGCAGTTAACAATAACAGCAGTGCTGTATTTACAACATTTACAACAGAATGTTTGTCCCACACCCCATCTTTAAGTTGTCAAACTTTGCTTTAGTATTGCTCACACAAACACATGCACTGGTATATTTGGGAGAGTTGGATGAAATACTGATTCACCTTTCCAAAAAGTTGTAAGCAGGAATATACTGTACATGGCATTTGAATTTTTATGGACTTGCATACGACTTCACTTTAAACAAATGGAACATGATGCAGGGAATGTGCTGCATAACTGAATCCACTCAAAATCATTGTCTAAGAAATATGAGCAAACCCAGTGGTGCATCATGTTCCATGCTTATGAGATGCCATTGAGATGTTCAGCCAAGAGGAGAACTTGTGTAAATCATTACAAATATATCCGTTTATGACTAAGAGCTTACAGTAGTTATTTTTTGACTTAGACAAAGAGCTTAAGGGGGAAATCTAAGCTGAGGCAATAAAGTTTTCCACCACTTTGGTAAGTAGCCTTAAGCAGCTATAGCCATCTGGATTATTTTGTATTTATTTCTCATCTTGGAACTGGGATCATTTTATCCACTGAACGATGACAAATTAATATAAGGTAAACCGAAAATGAATTTCACAAAGTACTGACACCAAGTAAATTGGTCTTCAGTTCCTTATCATCGCTTTCAAAATCTGTAGTAATAGCAATGATTTTCATCAAGGCTATATTATAACTCTAAGTATGAACATCACCCATATAATATATATTACTTTTTGTAACTGTCCTAGTACGATCCTATCTAAAGTGATTTTCTTTAGATGTCAGTCCATTTGGATTTGATCCCAAAACACCTAGCACCACTAGAATCACACTTGGTTTCTTTTCCAAGAGATGCTGAATCTTGAGTCTTTATATTCACACTATTCCCTCTCATCTTCTGGATTTGTTGTTGTTGTTGCTGCTGTTGTTGTTAACTGCCCTCAAGTCGATCTTGAATCATTGCGACCCTGTGGGTGAGACATCTCCAAGGCTCACTGTCCTACATTGCTCTGTTTAGAGCCTGTAAACTCATACCCATGATCTCCTTAATAGATCTCCATCCATCTACTATGTGGCTTTCTTTCATTTCTACTTCTCGCCACCTTTCCTATCATTGTTGTTTTTTCCAGTGATTCACCACTTCTCATAATGTGCCTGAAATACAACAGCCTCAGTTTTGTCATCTTGGCTTCCAGGAAGAAGATCTCTGGCTTGATTTGCTGTAGAACCCATTATTTTGTATTTTTGGTTATCCACGGGATCCTCAGCACTCTTCTCCAGCAGAACTCAAATGAATGGAATTTCTTCCTAGCTGCTTTCTTCACTGTCCAGCTCTTGTATCCATACATGGAAACAGGGGATACAATGGCTTTTATGGTTCTAACTTCTGTGCTAAGTTGTATATCTTTGCATTTTAGAATCTTTTCTAGTTTTTTCATAGCAGCTCTTCCCATTCTTAATCTTCTGATTACCTGGCTACAGTCCCCATTTCCATTAATTTTTTTGATCCCAAGTATGAAAACTCTTTTACCACTTCTATTTCTTCATTGTCTAGGTTGAATTTGTAAAGATTTTACATTGTCTTTTTTTTCTTTATGTTGAACAGTAGGCTTGCCTTTGCACTTTCTTCTTTGATCTTTCTTAGTAGTTGTTTTAGGTCTGGAAGGTTTTCTCAAGTATTATGTTGTCATACCATAAATTGTTGATATTCCTTCTTCCTATTCTCCTTCTGCATCCAAGCCTGTTTTTCTTACAATATGTTCTGCATATAAATTGAAAAAATCTGGTGGATTCTTCTGGATTAGAATATCTATGGCACATACAGAGAGCCAAAAGGAGGCACTGAGGAGGTGACTCTCCTTGCTCCGCAACAGCGCTGTGGCAACCAAATTGTGTGATGCTGCTGCGCAGCAAGAAAGGAGCACATGGAAGTGGTTCCTTTTTTATGGCGCACTTGCACCACACCAAAGCACCAGCGATGGCGTGATGATGTGCTAGCAGCGCAGCACCGTTTGGACGCTACGCTGCTGGCACATCATCGCTGCATGCAGCATTTGAATGGTGCCGCACAGCTGCGGCGTGCCCATGACATGCTAGGATTGCGGGGGTGTGCATGCCCCGCCCCCGAACAACCCTAGTATGTCATGGGCACGCCACAAAGGGCCCGTCTGTACCGGGCCTATAATCCAAGCTTTCATGTTTTCATCTACTGTTATGTCTAGCATATTAAATTCTAGTAGTTGATCAGATTAAAGTCCCATGATACATGTATAGATTGCAGATATGATTGCAGCTGTTTTGCCATGGTGTTGATTTTATTTGGTCTGTGCTATATTGCTGGATAAACAAATAAATTGGTGAGTAGGCTATCTTTATGTTTATATAGATGACGTTTGCTTTTCAAAGTTCCCACAGTATTTGCCTTGACCTGAAGCATCTCTTCTTGGGTCATTCCCCCTTCTTCTTCTTCCATTTCCCTGCAGATCCAAGCAGACAGATAAAAATGATCTAAATGAAACTGATATCATTAGGTTTATAGGGACAACAGTTGTGTTACTTACAACATGCTATATTCTCTGATGGTGACTTCCTTACTCTTACATTCTTAGAAATAATCTGCATCTGAATGATAATAAGAATCATATAATGTGCAAGGTTAAAAAAAATCCATGCTACTCTTTCAAAATAGCATTCCTTCTGAGCAACCATAGTTGCTCCCCTATAGCTCTCATGAGATATTGTTGTTGTGTCCATTCAAGTTGTTTCCAACTTATGGCAGTTCTAAAGGGTTCCTATCACAGGTTTGCCTCGGCAATTTTTGGACAGTCATTGCCTTCCTCTGAGGCTGAGAGTATGTGACTTTATGCTATCCTTTATCTTTGCTAAAATTAATTTCTTCTGTCATGGCCTAAAGTTGCCAAAAGGGATTAGAGGATACATGGAGACTGAAGGCTATATTTTGTCCACTACTGTTGCATAGTGTTACTGCCATTAGAAAATGGGCCACTTTTCACCCACTATTCTTGTATAGTACTATCATCATGAGAAAACGGGCCAAGTTCATTTTTTTTTCCACCCCCAGTACATGGCCTTGTGTAGAGTTCACTTTACCTCAGTGTGCACTCCTAAACATAAATCATGTGTATCTTGATTTGTGCAGGCATATTGAAGAGATGGATTTGCCTAGGTGTTAATTCAGCAATTGAGTCAATATATTTACTCTAGTTGAGACTAACAAACTAGATTCTGGCATTGCTCTGTGCTAAGTGTAATCAGTTAGATAAGGTACAAGGAGGTTATTTCCATGTCTGCATGTGCTAATGAGAATTGGTATATCTTAATTTGGGGACTATTGCAGGTTATAAAACATACAGAGTTGTCTTACACAAAGCCAGAACATTCATCCATCAAGCTCAGCATTGTCTCCATTGATTGACAAAGACTTGATAGTTGGTCAGTTAGGAGATTTTAAACAGTCAGCCTGAGACTTTTTCTGATACTGACAAAAATGTTCTAACGTACTCTTTCATTAAGATCCAACAAACATACTTTGTACATAATCCAGAAATAGTATATTTGGGATTTCAAGTACAACAAAGCAGATATAATATAATAGGCATCACTGAAACCTGGTGGTATGAGTCTCATGATTAAAATGTAATAATAGAGGGGGATAATCTTTTTAAGAGAAATGGGCCAAACAGAAAAGGAGGAGTAGGAGTATTATATGAGAGGGATGGCTACATTTGTGAGGAGAGCCAGGATTTAAATCCTGGAAGTCAGGTGGAGAGCATCTGGATAAGAAAGTGAAGAGAAACATCAGGGATGTTATTATGGGAGGCTGCTACAGACCTCCAAGCAAGACTAAGGAATTGGATGATGCCTTTCTTGAACAGATGGCCACACACTGAGAAAGGAGAGACGTAGTAGTGATGGGTGACTTCAGCTATCCTGATATTTTTTGGAAATCAAACTCAGACAAAACATTAAGGTCTAGCAAATTCCTTACATGCCTGGAAGACAATTTCATTGGCCAAAGGTGGAAGTGGCGACAAGGGGACCAGCCATTTTAGATCAGAGCCTAACCAACAAGAATGACTTTGTTAATGGGGTTCAAGTGGTGGGATCATTAAGTGGAAGTGGCCATGTTGTCCTGGAGTTTATTATACAGTGGAAAGGAGAAGTCGGACATAGTCAGGCACGCATTCTAGACTTTAGGAAAGCTGATTTTAGTAAACTTAGAGAAATACTGGGGGTGATCCCATGGTCAGGAATACTAAAAGAGAAGAGAGTTCAAGACGGATGGGAGTTTCTCAAAAGAGAGATACTGACGGTACAATTTCAAACAGTTCCAATGAGGAAGAAAAATGAGAGATATCTCAAGAAACCAGGATGGATGACTAAGGAACTTTCAACTGAGCTAAGTTTGAAACGGAACATGTATAAGAAATGGAAAGGGGGGGGGATCACCAAAGGGGAATTCAAACAAATACCTAGCACATATAAGTGGACATCAGAAAAGCAAAAACACAAAATGAGCTCAGGCTTGCTAGAGACATTAAGAACAATAAAAAGGGCTTTGGGGAGTATGACAGCAAAAGGAAGAAGAAGAAGGAAACGGTAGGACCACTGCGTGGAGAAGATGGTAAAATGCTAACAGGGGACAGAGAAAAGGCAGAATTACTCAACACCTTCATTGCTTCAGTCTTCTCAGAAAAGGAAAAGGCTGCAAAACCTGAGGATAGAGGACAGAATAGGGGAATTTCAGCATAGAATAAGTAAGGAGATAGTACAGGAATACCTGTTTACTCTGAATGAATATAAGTCTCCAGGACCAACTACATTCAAGAGTATTAAAAGAGCTGGCAAAAGTAATATCGGAGCCACTGGAAATAATCTTTGATAACTCCTGGAGAACAGGAGAAGTCCCAGCAGACTGGAAGAGGGCAAACGTCCCCATCTTCAAAAGGGGAAAAAAGAGGATTTCAACAATTGTCATCCAGTTAGTCTGACATCTATACCAGGAAGGATTGTAGAGCAGATCATTAAAAAGAGAGTTTGTGAACATCTAGATGGCAATGCCATAATCACAAAAAGTCAACATGGGTTTCAGAGAAACAAGTCATGCCAGACAAATCTGATCTCTTTCTTTGATAAAATTACCAGCTTGGTAGATGAAGGGAATGCTGTGGATATAGTATATCTTGATTTCACTAAGGCCTTTGACAAGGTTTCCCATGACATTCTTGCAAACAAGCTAGTAAAATGTGGGCTAGACAATGCAACTGTTACATGGATTTGTAATTGGTTGCCTGGTCAAACCCAAAGGGTGCTCAACAATGGCTCCTCTTCATCCTATAGAAAAGTGACCAGTGGGATCCCAAAAGGCTCTTTCCTGGGCCTAGTGCTATGCAATATCTTTATCAAATTTTCGAGAAAATACCATGTTTCCATTTCCATTTCATTCATTCCCTCCCTCTCATGGCTCTGTGTGTGTGAATGTGTCTCCTTTTCATGCCTTTCCCATTAGCCATTAGCTGAGGCGAGGCAGGGACATTTTATAAAGAAAATTGTGTAAATAAAATTATTTATTTCTCTTTGTGACTTCCAGTTATGCAACTGCTGCTTCTGTGTGCATGTGTAAAACACTTATTTCCAAGCCATCAGATTTTTCTGCATCTGTCTGAAAACAAATGTGCTTTCGACCCACTCTGTTATAATAGTAATGTGCTTTTAACACATTGTTATGCTATGTGTATGATAATCAATTGCACATTTGTGTGCTTTTCTGGAATGCCAACATTTTAACCATTTTGGGGGATGCAAGCACATAGGTCCATGTGCGATAAAGTCCCTTGAGAATCAGAGAAGAGTAACCAGGTCAGAATTAACATTTTGTAAAAATGATCACTTTGATTCTATATTGTGGTCTATGTTTCACATTTAGCTGAGTAGCAGACGCACTATATAACCCACTTTGTGAATGGGAAAGATGCGTATGAAGGCATCAGCAAGGATGTGCCGAGTGCATATCTCTTGCAGCTCTGTAAATCTATGCTCCTGTGAACAGCAATGACAAGAACAATAAGAATATAAGGGCACTTCCAGGGCCCCTGTGTTTCCTACATTACCATTTCTATGTTTCTTTCAAATCAATAAATTCAACTTAGGCAGAACAGTCCATCCTGCCCTGAGGGAAGACTGATGTCTACTTCAAATTCCCCCCTCACCACTCCAGCCAGCTCAGTGTCTCTATTCATCCCAGCTCTATAAATAGTGGAAACCTCCCCAGTTCTTACCCAGATTGATTATTACTTTGCTTTAGAGTTCCTTCTCTGAGTCAGCAGGCATGAGTCCTCCAAAGAAGCTTCCATCATGAAGTTCCTTATTATTTTCATTCTGGTTGGCCTGTTCTTTTCCCAGATTGCTGAAGGTAAGCAAGGAACCCAAGATGACTACTGGAAAACTG
>NC_056522.1:8009137-8046110 GCF_019175285.1 Sceloporus undulatus | reverse complement strand
AGATAGATAGATAGATAGATAGATAGATAGATAGATAGATAGATAGATAGATGATAGAGCGAGCCTTATCACATGGAAGTTTCTGCAGCTGGCATAACTGCGGGTCCAACAATGCGAATTCACGTTATAACATGAATGTTTTATCAGATGCAATTCCTTTCTGTGGGTGCTCCTTCCATGGCACTTCCACAGTGAATCCAAAATGACTCCTCATGTTGATGAATTTGGAAAAAAGTGAATTCACAGAATTCGCTTCCAAGCTCACTTCAATTTCACTCCAAATTGGTCTGGTGTGGAATGCAACTTTGCTTCTGCTCTGGTACACCACGGCAAACACGCCGGGTTGCAAGCTCCCCATGATGTGGTGCTGCAATTTTTCCCCATTTCCTTTTGGTGGTACTTTCACTTTCAGGGCAACTTACAGGGAATATATATATGTGTGTGTATGTGCGTGAATATGGATATACAGATCTGTCTGTCTGTCTGTCTATCTATCTATCTAGTGTGTGTGTGTTGAAATTGCTGAATTGGAAGGGAAAATTAAAAAGGAGGATGAAGAAGACACAGAAATATTCATGAGGCAAATATTCACGCAATTATGTGAAACGGAACAAGAACTTGCCCCCCTTTTCACCCCAGAAACGTACAAGGTCATCATGCATTCAGACCCCCACTGAGCATGCACAAAGGTGCTGATTCAAATCATTGAATCCCACCGGCGTGGTAATACAATTTGCACTCACTCCGCTTTGCTTGAATCCGCATTACATGACTTGCCTTGGATTCGATTGCCCCTCGATTCTGGAGGACAATGGAAGGGCAACCAGGTGTGATAAAACATTCACGTTATAATGTGAATTCACATAGCTGAACCAGGAGTCACCCCAAATCTGACCTGCAAAAACCTCTGTGTGATAAACACCAAAGACAGACAAGCAGACAGACAGACAGAGGCTGGCATCCTGTTAGTGACATGGAGGTGTAATTCATGCTACACATGAGAGGTGAATTATTCACCATGGTGCAACAGATGTATTCTCTAGATCAGGGGTAGGCAACATTTTTTAAAAAGTCAGCAAATTTTTTTGTGTGTCCTCCATTTTTTATTTAAAAAGTGCCCTCCATTTGAAAATTTTGTCCTACATTTGTCCCAGTTTATTTATTTATTTAATTTTAAATATTTATTTATTTATTTATTTATTTATTTTTGGCTTCGGCCCCCCAGTTGTCTGAGGGACAGCAACCCGGCCCCCGGCTCAAAAGGGTTGCCTACCCCTGCTCTAGATAATGGTAGAAGTGGAGTTGTGCATACAATTCTGCACTGTGGTTGCTCATTACATATTTAACATTGTGGTTGTGCATTGCAGTTTCGCATTACACATTGCAATTTCACAATGCATTGCAACTGTGCGTAGCACAATTGAGCATTGTAATTAAGTAATGAGATCCAGTCATCTCTGTGATTTGCACAGAGTTGCAGTTCCACATAGGGGCTGTGTAATGCTGGTGTAGCATATCTTCAGCTGTAGGTATTTCAGTGACATTGGGAGGGTTTTGTACCACAGCCATTGGGGAAGAAAGCTCACTGATCCCCTGTTCCCGGTTAGAGTTCAGGGAGTTTAATGAATGAGGAAATGTATGCTAGATGTTAATCTCACATTATTCTGCTCTGATTTCAAGTACAGTCAAAGAAATTGAGGTTCTATGGAAATGACTGATATTTACTGGTGTGTTTTTGTGGTCCCCAGTACTCTCAAGTGTAAACATCCATGCTTTGAATTTTGAAATTTTTTTGCCTCCAAATGCCATCAGGGGAATGGGGTATTTCCTCCACATTTTTTGCCTCCTTTGGGTCATTGTAGATCCCGGAGAGGCTGGGAAAAGAAAAGAAAATCAAGACATGACATCTCACTCATTGGGTGCTGTTTAAAATAACTTCTCTTGGATCTAAAATGGCTTGGGAGAGAGCTAAAAACATGGTGAAAATGCTCCCTGTGATCTTTTTAGGAGAAAAAAAAGCCTTTATTTTTTTGATGGTGTGGATGTGGGGGATGCTGCCTTCCATGTGTTAATATAGTCCTCTAATCTTCCACAGTTAATCAAACCTCCTTTCAAGTTGGACTTAAACCCAGAGTAGATTTTTATCTCCAACTAAGGAAGCCTCCATCAGCCATCAGCTTTTTGGGAAATATGACATTTCCTAAAAGCCTGTCATTCATGTGAAAGTTTCCCTCCCTTGTTCACCTTTCAAAATATATGTCCATCTTTTCTCCCAAGTAGATCAGACATACACAAATACAACATTTTCTATTTCATTCAAGGGCGCAGAGTGATGCTCTGCAAGAAACAAGGTGGCTTCTGTATTCATCGGATTTCACGCTGTCCCTCCAATGAGATACTTCGATTCGATTGTGGACAACAGGACCTAAAATGCTGTAAGATATAGGGAGGCCTAGGTCCATGAAAGTTAACGTTGGCAACTCTTGTTTCCTGATTAAAGAGAAGGATTTTCACTTGATCAACTAACATGGGCTGTACCTGTTCCAAGGCAGAAAGAGATAAAGAAATGCAATCCAATCATTAAAAGCCTACTTTAAAAAAATTATATGTGTGTGTATGTTTAAAAAATGTTTGTCTGACCCATTCCAAGATATTTTGGACAAGATGCCCACAGTTATAGCATGATGTTTTCACTTTAACTGCCACATTACACCTTTATTCTAATTCTGTTTGATTCATAAAAGGAGCCCTTGTTAGTGCAAATTCCAACCAGGTTTGGTGCATGAGATCTGAGAGAATATGACTTATACCAGATCTGCAATGTCACTTTAACCTCTAGGAAATATTGATTTAAACTCAGGTCTGGTCTGCATTGGCCAACCCTCCCCCCCCCCTTCCATTCTGGCATTGTCCTGTCCAGACAATTCATGTCCCAAATCTCTGTTCTGGTGGAAGCAGTGTGCACAATGCCCAGCACATTCCACACCAGAACTGGGCTTTCTCTCCCTTTTGTTGTTGCATGCTTTCAAGTCATGTTTAACTTATGATTTCCAGTAATTTGAATCTATCATGGGATTTCTTAGCAAGATGAGTTCAGAGGAGATTTGCCATTACCTTTCCTTGAGGTTGAGAGCATGAGACTTGCCAGAGATCACTAGTGGGTTTCATAGTTGAGCTGGGAATTGAACTTTGGTCTCCAGGCCTGCAGTCCAATACTTAAACAACAACACCACACAAGCTCCCTTTATGCCCATTTAATATATATATTAAACGTTTCCTGTTACTCCAGATCTCCTAGAAAGATCTAGAGCTGTCTGTCCCCATGCCATTCCCCTACCAGGAAAGGTTCTAGAGCACATTATTAAAGAGAGATTCTGTGAAGATTTAGAATGCAATGTCATTATCACAAAAAGTCAACATGGGTTTCTGAGAAACAAATCATGACAGACTAATCTGATCTCTTTTTTTGATCAAATTGCTAGCTAGGTGGACAAAGGGGATGCTGTAGATATAGCATATCTTGCTTTCTGTAATGTCTTTGACAAGGTTCCCCATGACATTCTTGCAAACAAGTTGTAGAATGTGGGCTAGACAAGGCAACTGTTACATGGATTTGTAATTGGTTGACCAGCTGAATCCCAAGGGTGCTCAGCAATGGCTCCTTTTCACCCTGGAAAGAAGTGATCAGTGGGGTGCCACAGGGTTCTCTCCTGAGCCAATGCTATTCAAAATCTTTATTAATGACTTGGATGAAGGAATAGTAGACATGCTTATCATATCTGAAGATGAATTCGGAGGAGTAGCTAATCCCCAAGAGGACAGGATCAAAATTAAAGAAGATCTGAGTAGATTAGAAAGTTGGGCCAAAGCTAACTCAATACCTTACTCAACACCTTCTTGGCCTCAGTCTTCTCAGAAAAGGAAAAGGGTGTTCAACCTGAGGATAATGGAGCAGAGGACAGAATAGGGGAATTTCAGTACAGTGGTACCTCGGGATACGAATTACCCAGCTTACGAATTTTTCGGGATACGAAAAAATCCCATAGGGATTTATTGTTTCGGCTTACGAAGGTTTTTTCGGGTTACGAAAAAACCCCGGCGCTGTTTTAAATGGAGCCGCGGCAGAGCCGCGGCTTTTTCTCCATTAGCGCCTATGGCAATTCGGGTTACGAAGGTTTTTCGGGTTACGAAATTAGCCGCGGAACGAATTAATTTCGTAACCCGAGGTACCACTGTACAGAATAAGTAAGGAGATAGTACAGGAATACCTTGTTAATCTAAACGAATATAAATCTCCAGGACCAGATGAACTACATCCAAGGGCAGGGGTAGGCAATCTGTGGCCCGTGGGCCGGATGCAGTCCGACGAGGCCTTGGGACCGGCCCCAGCCCGGTCCTGCCACCGATTGCCGCTGGGCCTTTGGCCTTTGGCCTATCAGGAGGAGGCAGGTAAGCGGGGGCAATTGTCTATAGAAGCCTCAGAAACATGCATTTATATTAACATTTTTTAAAAAAAAATCATTCTGGGATTTGCAGTTTTAAGGAGGGGTATTTAGAATTCTCAGGCAGAGAACTGCTCTGCCTGAAAATTCTAAATACCCCTCCTTAAAACTGCCAATCCCAGAATGCAACAGGAGGCAGCTAGAGGAGTCAAAGTGGAATAGTAGCACTTTAATAGTATAGTGTGATAAACATCTTTGAGAACTCCTGGAGAACAGGAGAAGTCCCAGCAGACTGGAAGAGGGCAAACGTCCCCATCTTCAAAAAGGGGATAAAAGAGGATCCCAACAATTATTGTCCAGTTAATCTGATATCGATACCAGGAAAGAATCTGGAGCAGATCATTAAACAAATAGTCTGTGAACATCTAGAAGGCAATGCCATAATCACAAAAAGTCAACACGGGTTTCAGAGAAAGAAGTCATGCCAGACAAATCTAATCTCTTTCTTTAATAAAATTACTAGCTTGGTAGATGAAGGGAATGCTGTGGATATCATATATCTTGATTTCAGTAAGGCTTTTGATAAAGTTTCCCATGACATTCTTGTTAACAAGCTTATAAAATGTGGGATAGACAAGGCAACTGTTACATGGATTTGTAATGGGTTGACTGACCGAACACAAAGAGTGCTGAACAATGGCTCCTTTTCATCCTGGAGAGAAGTGACCAGTGGGGTCCCACAGGGTTCTGCCCTGGGCCCAGTTCTATTCAACATCTTTATCAATGACTTGGATGACAGAATTTGCAGATGACACCAAATTAGGAGGAGTAGCTAACACTCCAGAGGACATGATCAACATTCAAGATGACCTGAATAAACTAGAAAGTTGGGCCACAGCTAACAAAATGAACTTCAACAGGGAGAAATGCAAGGTACTGCACTTAGGGCGGAAAAATAAAATGCACAGATATAGGATGGGAGACACATGGCTGAATGAGACTATGTGTGAAAGGGATCTGGGAGTCCAAGTAGACCACAAGCTGAACATGAGTGAACAATGTGATGTGGCAGCTAAAAAGGCCAATGCAATTATAGGCTGCATCAGTAAGAGTATTGTATCTAGATCAAGGGAAGTAATAGTGCCACTCTATTCTGCTTTGGTCAGGCCCCACCAGGAATATTGTGTCCAGTTCTGAGCGTCACAATTCAAAAAGAATGTTGAAAAACTGGAATGTGTCCAAAGGAGGGCAAGTAAAATGGTGAAAGGTCTAGAAACCATGTCCTATGAGGAACGACTTAAGGAGCTGGGGATGTTTAGCCTGGAGAAGAGAAGGTTAAGAGGTGATATGATAGCCCTGTTTAAATACTTGAAGGATGCCATCCTGAGGAGGGAGCTGACTTGTTTTCACTTGCTCCAGAGACTAGGACCCGGAGCAATGGATGCAAGCTACAAGAAAAGAGATTCCACCTCAACATTAGGAAGAACTTCCTGACAGTAAGAGCTGTCCGACAGTGGAACAAACTCCCTCGGAGTGTAGTGGAGTCTCCTTCCTTGGAGGTCTTTAAACAGTGGCTAGATAGCCATCTGTCGGAGATGATTTGATTTGGATTTCTGCATGGCAGGGGATTGGATTGGATGGCCCTTGTGGTCTCTTCCAACTCTATGATTCTATGATTCTATGATTCTAACAAAATGAATTTCAGTATGGAGAAATGTAATGGACTGCACTTAAGGTGGAAAAATGAAATGCATAATATATAGCATGGGTGACACCTGGCTTAACGAGACTAAATGTGAAAGGGATCTAGGAGTCCTAGTAGATTACAAGTTGAACCTGGCTCAACAGTGTGATGTGGCAGCTAAAAAGGCCAATGCTATTCTAGGCTGCATCAATGGTAGTATAGTGTCTAAATCAAGGAAGGAATAGTGCCATTCTATTTTTCCTTGGTCAGGCCACACCTGGAATTCTGAGCCCAGTTCTGGGTACCACAATTCAAAAAAGGACATTAACATATTGGAGCATGTCCAGGGCAATCAAAACGGTGAAGGGTCTGGAAACCATGCTTTATGAAGAAAGGCTTAGGGAGCTGGGGATGTTTAGCCTGGAAAAGAGACAGTTAAAAGGTCATATGATCGCCCTGTTTAAGTATTTGAAGGGGTGTCACACTGAGGATGAAGCAAGCTTGTTTTCTGCTGCTCCAGAGACTAGAACACAGAACAATGGATGCAAACTACAGGAAAAGAGATTCCACCTCAACAATAGGAGTAACTTCCTGACAGTAATATCTGTTCAACAATGGAACACACTCTCTGAGAATGTGGTGGAGTCTCCTTCCTTGGAGGCTGGATGGCCATCTGTCAGAGATGCTTTGATTTAGAGTTTCTGCATGGCAAGGGGTTCGAATGGATAGCCCTTGTGGTCTCTTCCAACTCTATGATTCTATGAGATCCCCGGTTGGTGCAGACGCACCTAAGGAGAGTGAGGTGACTGTTTTTATCATGGAAATTTGTGCCAATTTGAGGGAGAAGGGAGCATTGGGACAGACGGCTGAATCTTACCCCCATCCATATATGATATATGTGTGCAAGAGTGCATGATCCCCTTCACCATATTTCACTTCCACATAATCACAAGATCCAAATCTCAGTACAGTTTTTATTGTCCCCCAACTAGTTTTAAGGTAAAGAGGTATCACAGATAGTCAGCATTTTACAAGAAGTACACAAAAGGTATCCCAAACTTTACTTGAGTTCTGATTTCAAGGCAATATTGGACTGGTTCATTTGATCCCATTTGTGACAGTAAATATATACATAACTTGAACTTAGCAAACATGAAGTTTCCTGTAAGACTCTTTTGTACAAGCAACAAGGAAGTTGTTGTCAAAATTAATGATGGGGAGAGATGTTTAGTCATCATTTACAAGTAGGGAAGGTGTACAGTATTTATTTTGGCTAAGTAGGTGAGATAATAGCCTCTTGAGTTTAAGCTTGGTAAGAAAGGCTAGGGAAATCGGAGTGGTGGTAGCTCAAGAGCTCTTGTTCTCCTAAAACCCCTCCATTGTGCAAGGTGAAAGGAGAGCTGATGTGAGACACTGGTAATGACGTTGCAGGGAGCTCAATAGAGTGAAGTAAAAGGAGGGCATTCTCTCCCCCAAATAAGAGTTCTACTACCCACTCTCCAACATATGCGTGCAAACAGCATATTTCTGTCTTTTTTTCTGAACCTTATGGATGAGCAAAGTACAACCCATAGGCCACATGAAACCCTTTAGACCCTGACATTCATCCCTTGGGACCTCTCCATAAGTCCCAGAACCTCAAAAATATATTTAAGGCCAACTTGAGGCTAATAATCCAGACAAGATAGATGTGCTCATGGTCAGTCAGAAGGAAGATCAGGGAACAAGGACTCAGTCTGTGCTAGATAGGTTTACACTCTCCCTGAAATCTCAGGTTCACAGCCTAGGTGTGCTCCTGGACCTGGATCTGAAACTGGATGCCCAGGTTTCAGCTGTGGCCAGGTGTGGCAACCTCATGGGCAAAACCATGGGGTTGCGACCCTCTCTCTGGATAGCAATGCTCATCAAGATTGAGATGTTACAGTTCCGCTGGCAAACCACGGAAGGGTGACCCCCTCTCGAGATGACAATGCTTTATCCATAATCAGATAGATAATTTGTTCCATTAATAATTTGATTGAAGAACTACATGACTTACCTGACTCAGGTCCACCAGAGCATTGGATATTCTGGATTATGAAGCTGATTGATTTACTATTTGCCAGACCTTCACTGGCTGAAAAGACTTCTTGTATATGGCATTATCATTTTTGTATTATGATCCTATTTTGCCATCTCATCCAACGTATTCCTGCCTTGTGCACTATGTTTTCGTAAAGGTAATGATGGCTGCAGAAAAGCAGCGATTCACAGGATATGTATACCAGCTCATAAAAAACAAATAAGAGGGAGATGTGGCAACCTCATGGGCAAAACCGTGGGGTTGTGACCCTCTCTCTGGATAGCAATGCTCATCAAGATTGAGATGTTACAGTTCCGCTGGCAAACCATGGAAGGGTGATCCCCTCTCGAGATGACAATGCTTTATCCATAATCAGATAGATAAGTCCATGCTGACTTAGCCGGTCTTCACATCCTGCTTCCACTGCAGAAAAGGGCACGTAACCTAGCAAATGATTGTAAGGCAAACAGTGGACTAATGTAAGCAAAATGACAATAAAAGCCCAGCCAGAAACCTGGCTGGAAGGAGGAAGGCTTGAAAGGAGGCTTGTGAACCCCACTCTCATCTCTGCGTCTCCTTGCCGTGACAGCCAGGAGTGCATTTGCACAGTTAAAATTAATGTACCAGCTGCTCCCATTCCTTGAGAAGTTGGATCTGGCTACAGTGACACTAGCCTTGATTATATCCTAATTGGACAACTGTAACATACTCAATGTGGGGCTGCCTTTGGAAACTGTTTGAAAGTTTCATCAGGTCCAGAATGCTGTTGCCAGGCTGTTGACCAGGGCTGGCTGTAGGGACCATACAAACACCACCACCGTGTGTTGAAACAACTGCACTGGTGACTGTTTCTTGCTGGGCAGTATTAAAAGTGCTGTGTTTGAGCGCTGAAGCCCTACACAATTTGGATCTAGACTATATATGGCCCGTTCCGGATGGGCATAAAGTAGGTGCTGAGCACGTACTAGGGTTAGAAAAGGGTATCCTTTCTGGACACCCCTAACCCTAATACACGCTTGGCGTGTCCAAAATGGCAGCACCCGTTCTACACGGGCACTGCCATCTTGACATCATGGACACATAGCGTCTGCACGTCCCACGACAGAAGTGATGTCGCGAGTGTACCATTGGCCACTTGTGGCACCACTTCCAGGGCGCAAAAAGAAGCCGCTTTTTGCGGCTTCTTTTTGTTGCCTCTGGGAATTGCGCAGTTTGTCTGCTGCAGTTCCCAGACACAGCAACCGGCAGCGCCGGCAGAGCACCATTTTTGGGCGCTCTGTAATGCACCTAAAAGACCATGTCATCTTATGTAAACCAGAGTGACTGCTAAAATCTGCAGAGGAGGGTTTTGTCTCAGTCCTGCATCTTAACAAGCATGGTTGGTGAGGACATGGGACATAGCCTTCTGTGTGACTGCTTCCAGGCTGTGGAACTCCCTTCCACAGGAGATCTGGATGGCTCCCTCCTTCCCATCTTTCCACTAGCAGATGGAGATGTTTTCATTTAGATAGGCTTTTACATTTCAGTTATGGAGCCACAGTGTATGAAGTAGTGTGCTCTGTGTGTGTGTGTGTGGGGGGGGGGGGGGTAATCTTTTATTGAGAGTGTGTTTTAAATGCATTTTAAGTATTTTTAGGGTTTTCACTGGGGTTTTTTTATCATGCTTTTAATAATGTTGATGTTTAATTCCTTTTTAGTTTTTATAAGTTAACAGTTTAGCTAGACCTTTCATAAAATATTTAAGCCACCTTGGGTCTCATTTTTTTTTTGGGGGGGGGGGGAGACAGGATATAAGTGAATTAATTTATTAATTAATGTTCAGGTGATTTTTTTAAAAAAAAATTTGCTTCAAAGACCTCCAAAATTGTCACAAACCACTGGGAGATGCAGTAGCTCAGGCCCCCTAATGTCTCAAAGATTGCAAACCTCCCCAAAACACTTTCAAAAAGTCTGCTTTAAATCAGTCAAAATGGAAACCAAAAGTGATGTCACATTTCTGTTGCAACAAAATGAACTGGTGCAGCCCAATGGACTGGTGTAGATGTAAATAAATCTGCACCTCTGGTTATATAGAGCTGTATCAAAACAATGGAGGTTCTGGTGCCAAATGGACCAGATGATCTTGCTCATGATACAGTATGTGTTTATGCAGATGCCTTATGACATGGAATGTCAACTAAATCAGCTTATGTCTTTACTTCTTGAAAGTCAATTATTTCACAAAATCCCACCGGCTGATATGAAATAGACCTGTACCATATAATCCTGAAAATAACTTCTGTGATCCAGAGAAAGGAAGAAAGAGACAGTCCATTCAGCAGACTGGAAAGCTGTGGGTGAAGGCCCAATGCATATTCCAGATGAGAGGTGGACAACAGGCATTTTTAGAGATGCAATGAATATTCAAAAATGTTCAAAAACATTTTTTTTAATTGTCAAGAGAATCCTGGACTGACAAATCTTTGGCATTTAAGCTGCATAAAATTTGCAAATGGCAGCTTTATTCAGAAGATGTCATTTTCTGTGCAGGAAACAGAAAAAGAACAGGACGGTTTCAAAATAATACCCTACCATAAAAGAACATGTATCTATGATGCTCCAGTCATAGAGGACACTGTGCATATCTTGTTTGATTGTCGTATAGATGCCAAGGAGAGATCCCATTACTTACAACCCTTTTTGGTTAGAATGACCAAATGGGATCCAATTGTTAAATTGTCCTATTTCCTTTCTGGGGAGAATTTACACTTAGTATGCTGCACTTCAAAATTTATTACAAAAGCTGCTCACCTGAGAGATTTATTTATCACACAAACAGGGTCTCCTGCCATGATGGTGAGCTTATTTAAATACTCCAACTGAATTTTTTATACTCATTACTTCACTCTCCCTGTCTTAACTTGCAATCTATTTTTATCAAATTTATTATTTATTTAAGTTTCATGTATTTTAGTTTATCTAGTTAATTTTTGTATGAGTTTTAGGACAGTGATTATACTTTATCTGTGTATGCATTTTGGTATTTTGTATTTTATTTTATTTTATTGTTGATATGGTCAACTGACTAATCAATAAACATTATTGTTGTGGTGGTGGTAGATGCTATCAAATCTGCCTATCTTACAGCATTACAACTGCAAATATTTCCCCCCTTAAATTGAGAGGGCAAGTTATTTTCCAAGCTATATGTGTCTTCCTCAGAACTTAAATAAGAAATTTCTAAAAATGTTGGCTTTCCTGAGGTGCATGTACACTTTAGAAATAATGGAGTTTGAGACCACTTTAAGACCCTTGACAAGGTTCCTCTTGACATTCTTGCAAACAAGCTAGTATAATGCAGGCTAGAAAATGCAACTGTTAAATGGATGTGTACTTGGTTGACCGGACAAATACAAAAGGTAGTCAGCAATGGCTCCTTTTCATCCTGGAGAGAAGTGACCAAATGGTTTGCCACAGGGTTCTATCCTGGTCCCAGTGCTATTCAACAACTTTATCAATGACTTGAATGAAAGAATAGGGGGCTTGTTTATCAAATTTGCAGATGACACCAAATTAGGAGTAGCTAATACCCCAGAAAAGAAGATCAAAATTCAAAATGACCTTAATAGATTAGAAAGCTGTGCCAAAGGTATAAAAAATAGCCCCAGGACACACTGCCCCAAAAGAGCAGGCTGGCGGTGGCCTATTTCCCTCTGGAGGGATGCCGGAGCAGCCAAACTGCACAGCATCCCTCTGCCCCAAAAAGAACCCAGAAAAACTGGGTTCATTTTGGGATGCCACTTGCAGGTCACAAGTGCTCAATTGGTGCACTCGTAATGTAAGCGATGCGCAGCGACATGCGGATGCTGTGTGTCACTTATGCAAAGATGGCCACCATCATGACACTGCCCGAACATACTAGAATTAGGGACCATGCGGTTGGTGTTCAGCCACTAACCCTAGTATCAGCGCCATCACACCCCTTTAGGCCCATCTGTCTCAGGCCATAATTTCAACAGGGAGAAATGTAAGGTATTGCACTTAGGGTGGAAAAATGAAATGCATAGATATAGTATGAGGGATATGTGGCTTAATGAGACTAAAGGGCTAAACAGACCAGCATTATACACTGGCATGGGGGTGCTGTGGGGGCATGGTATACACATGCCAGCCGCCCACATGCTGCCCCCATACCAGCATCATCCCACATGCCCAACAGCATGGTGGGGGGCATAACAGTGCTCCATTGGAACAGCATTTAAATGCACTGTGTCAAAGCAGTATTTGAAAGTCAGCAAGGGCACCTTTTTACCGGAGCTAAAAGGAGTGGTATTTTGCCATTCCTTTCAGTACCAGAAAACTGCTGGATCAGGGATACAGCATGTAGTTGCTGCAGCCCCGATTTGGCACTGAAAGGGGCGGCGGTGGGCCACTCCAAAGGGGTGGTCTGAATAGCCCCTTAGTGTGAAAGGGATCTAAGAGTCCTAGGCACATTACAGAGCGCCCAAAAATTGTGCTGTGCCGGCGACGCCGGTTGCTGCATCCGGGAACCCCAGAGGTCAAACCGCGCGATTCCTGGACGAAACAAAAAGAAGCCACAAAAAGTGGCTTCTTTTTGCGCCCCGGAAGTGGTGCCACAAGTGGCCAATGGTGCACTTGCAATGTCACTTCTGTTGCGGGATGTGCGGACGCTATGCGTCTGCAACGTCAAGATGGTGGCGCCCATGTAGAACAGGTGCCGCCATTTTGTACATGCCGAGCACGTACTAGGGTTAGGGGCATCCGGAAAGGACGCCCCTTTCTAACCCTAGTACATGCTCGGTACATACTTTATGCCCGTCTGGAACAGACCCTAGTTAACCACAACTTCGGGTTGCCATAATTGTCCACTAAAACCAGGGACAAAATGTGGAACAAAATCTAGACCAAATTGTAGGACAACTGCAGGACAAAACTCAGCCCAAAATGTAGGACATTTAAGAAAAATTGAGGACCTTAAATGTCCTACATTTTGGGCTGCGTTTTGTCCTGCAGTTGTCCTACAGTTTGGTCTAGAATTTGTCCTACATTTATTCCCTGGTTTTAGTGGACAATTATGGCAACCCACATGAGTCAATAGTGTGATGTGGCAGCTAAAAAGGCCAATGCTATATTAGGCTGCATCATTGGAAGTATAGTGTGTAAATCAAAGGAAGTGATAGTACCATTCCATTCTGCTTTGGTCAGGCCTCACCTGGAATACTGTGTCCAATTCTGGGCACCACAATTCAAAAAGCATCCAAAGGAGGATGACTAAAACAGTGAAAGGTCAGGAAATCATGCCCTGTGAGGAGTGGTTTAAGAATGTCGCATGTTTAGCCTGGAGAAGAGAAGGTGAAGAGGCGACATGATAGTCATATTTAAATATTTGAAAGTGTGCATACATGTGTGAAAGTGTGTGAGCAAGCATGCTTTCTGCTGCTCCAAAGCACAGGACAACAGATTCAAACTACAGGAAAAGAACTTCCACCTAAACATTAGGAAGAACTTCCTGACAATAAGAGCTATTCAACTGTGGAATATACTGCCTTGGAGTGTGGTGCAGTCTCCTTCTTTGAATGTTTTTAAGCAGAGCCATAATGGCCATCTGTTGTGTGTGTTTTTATGGCATGTTCCTGTATTGCAGGGGGTTAGACTGGATGGCCTCAAGGTATTTCCCAACTCTATGATTTTTTGATTCTACATTGTGGGATGCACAAAAGCAATAAATAGGGCAATAATTTTTCACACATTACTTTGTACTTTAATATCCTGTTGCATGTACAGTGGTCCTATATCCACAGCTACACATTTGCAACAGTCAGAAGGATACAATTATTGCACATTGTAAAAAAAAATCATTCCACATGTATAGTACAACCTTTGCCATGTATATCAATAACAGGAGGGCAGCCACAGAATTACAAAGTTGAAAGGGACTGCCAGGTCATCTAGCCTGACTTATGCCAGGGTCAGAACCTACAGCTAAAGCAAAAGGTTTGACTCCATCACCTAAAAAAGGTCAGACTTCTCTTTGTTTTCATAAGGGGGATACAGACAGGCAGAAAGGGATGACAAGACACCGCTCCTTTCTGCCCTGGATGGAGGCCGCCGTAGACAAACACTGCGGCCTCCATGAGGCCTAAAAAGAACCTATTCCCTGAGGGTTCGTTTTGTGCCATGAGCCGGCGCCATTGGTGCCCTTGCACGCAACAATGACATCCACATGACACAGCACTGTTTGGGCACTGCACTGCATAGAGATCATTGTTGCACACCCCGTATGAATGGGTGCAAGCAATCATGGCGATTGTAGGGCTGGGTGCATGCAGATGCCCAGTCCTACAAAACCCTAATTTTGGACCCAGACTGGTGCAAAGCGCCAATCTGTACAGTGCCTTTGTTATATAAAATTAGGTTACATTTGAACTGTGTAAAAGTGTGTGATTATTTTATAAATATTTTAAATTTAAATCTGGAAATAATTTTTTCTGAAAAAAAGTTCAGGGAGGTTTTCAATATTGCTAAACAGAGCTGGAAATTATAGTGGAACCACTTCAGCTCCATACAACAGGTTCCCAAGAGGTGTCTTGCTCTTTGGCACTGACTGTTCTTTGTATCAAGAACTTGAGATAGTCAATGTGACTTTTCATTTCAGGTGCCAAAATGTCTGAAGCAGCTGAATCGGTCTGGGAAATTTTAGATTAGGAAGAAAGATCAGTCCTAATACTGGGAATGTCCCACATAGTTTTGCAAAAGGGAGAGCATGTTAAGGAGTCATCCATACGGGTATAGCTATGGTGTGGCAAAATTAAGACTTTATCTCCACATATAAGAATTCTGTCCCACTAATGAAATTTCCCTTTGATCCACACACTTCTAACATTGCAGAGAGTGATTTAAAATCATGCTCACCTGGAGAAGTCAATTAACAATTTTGAGTCTTTCCAAAATCTCGTTAATGTATTTTCTTTAACCAGAACCAACCGTTTATCCACCTCTGCTGAATCCTTCAGTTTAGATGATGATGGTGATATGATGATTATTTTGAAAGAATGATGGTGATTTGATGACTGTCAGTTTTATTAATCAATATGAATCAATTATATAGATAATACAGTATATAGTATATGGGGAGAATAAAAAGGAGGGGAGCCTATAAGGTATTTTACCTGTAGAAAAGATAGTTTGAAGTCTTTTGTTAATTGTAGTTTCTGTTGTTGGTAGTTTTTATATTTAATAAGTAGTTTGTAATTGTTACAGGTTGTGTTTCCCTTATCTGAAATGCTTGGGATCATGAGTGCTTTGGATTTCGGGTTTGTTTGTTTGTTCAGATTTTGGAATATTTGGAATATTTTTGAATAATGAAACATCTTGAAGACAAGACCAAATATAAGCATGAAATTCATTTATGTTTCATATGCACCTTAAAGGTAATTTTATACATAATATTTCTAATAATTTTGTGTATGAAAAAGGTTTGTGTACACTGGCCACAGGAGGCAAAGGTGTCACTATCCCCGTCATCCATGTGGACAATTTTAGATTTTGTAATAATCTGGATTTTGGAATTCTGCATAAAGGAGATTCAGCCTTTATTCCTGTTTCTCTTTTAATTTGTATACACTTTTTATTCCATAAGTGTGTGTGTGTGTGTGTGTGTGTGTGTGTATGTGTGAAAATTTTACAGGAATTCTATTTGCTGTGTTTGCATTCAATTGGTCTGTTTTCCCACCCTTTCCTTTTGATGCCGAAACTGTGTTTCTCAAGGTTCACCTGCAGTTTTAAGTTACTGTAATGCTAGAAACTGGAAGATTGAAGGAAATTTCATGGAGGCAGAATTCTTATTGGGGAAGATCTGCTCTTATTTTTCCCTCTTGTAACTATACCCCTGAGCACCTGATATATTTCCTGATTGCTTTAATGTCCCCTACTAAAACCACAAAAATATGCCATTTCTCTTTGGTTTGGATCTCTTCCAGCACTTCAGAGGATATGTCCTGGCAGCAGTTCAATAAAGGGAGAGGGAGGTGGTGACATGAGCTTTTGTTCTTTAATAGGTTTAATGAATAGACTGAGGCTGAATTGCGGTCTCATGGAGCATGAGTCTGCTGATAAGCAGTCATTCAAATATTGTTCCTTGGGTTTACATCCAGAAATAGAGGGGGGAGGATATTGGCTGGAATCCCATCAGTGTCTAATGCATGCTTAAGTTCTCATACAGGAGTCATTGGATATTTTAGTCCCATGCAAAAAAAAAAAAAATAATTAAAAATTAAAAATGGAAAGAATCATAGAATCATTAGTAGGGGACATTAAAGCAACCCAGAAATATATCAGCTGAACAGGGATGTAGTTACAAGAGGGATGCAAGTTACAGGAAAAGAGATTCCACCTCAATATTAGGAGGAATATCCTGACAACAAGGGCTATTCGACAGTGGAACAAACTCCCTCGGAGTGTAGTGGAGTCTCCTTCCTTGGAGGTCTTTAAACAGAGGCTGGATGGCCATCTATCGGGGATGCTTTGATTGAGAGTTCCTGCATGGCAGGGGGTTGGACTTTATGGCACTGGATGTAGTCTCTTCCAACTCTATGATTCTATGATTCTATGATAGAATCATAAACTGGAAGGGCCCTGATTCAGTACAACCCCATTCTGCCATGCAGGAACTCTCAATCAAAGCATCCCCGACAGATGGCCATCCAGCCTCTGTTTAAAGACCTCCAAAGAAGGAGACTCCACTACACTCTGAGGGAGTGTGTTCCACTGTCAAACAGCCCTTACTGTCAAGAAGTTCCTCCTAATATTGAGGTGGAATGTCTTTTCCTGTAGCTTGTATCCATTGTTCTGGGTCCCAGTAGCAGAAAATAAGTTAGCTCCCTCCTCAGTAAGACATCCCTTCAAATATTTAAACTGGGCTATCATATCACCTCTTAAGCTTCTTTTCTCCAGGCTAAACATCCCCAGCTCCCTAAAGCATTCCTCATAGGGCTTCATGGTTTCCAGACCCTTCATTATTTTAGTCGTCCTCCTTTGGACACGCTCCAGTTTCTCAACATCCTTTTTGAATTGTGGTGCCCAGAACTGGACACAATATTCCAGGTGAGGCCTGACCAGAGCAGAATAGAGTGGCACTATCACTTCCCTTGATCTAGACACTATACTTTTATTTCTGCAGCCTAATATTTAGAAATATTTGGAAATATTTGGAAAATATTAAAATATTTTAAAAATAAAAAAACATGTTTTTGAATGGTGTGAAACCCTGGATGCAAAGAATTTTGGACTGATGAAAATCTTTGAAGTTTGGGACTTATTCTGCACAAAGTTTGCATCAGGTTTATTTGTGCAGAAAACCTCCTTTTCTGCACTGAAAATAATATTTCTATGTAGTCTCTCTTGTGCAGAAAATGCTGTTTCCTCTGCAAAAATGCAGGTTCCACATATGAATTTTGTGCAGAATAAGGCCCAAATTGTGAATAGATTTCAAAAACTCTGTAGTTTTTAAAGACTTTATCTCAGTAAAGAGAAAATATTTACCATTACCATTATTCATGTCTTCCTTCCACAAGATGCTTAATGAAGAATTACATCTCTAATGAGGAATGCCTGCATACAGTTCAAGATTGCTGAAGCTTCGACCTTGGTGCACAGTGTTCGTTGTACATGGAGGTGCATGGACATTTGGTTGTGCATTTTTGTGCCCTGGTCCAATTGCACAATGTTGTATTCAGCACAACTATTGGGTAGCACACTTAATTCCCAGCTCTGCATAGGGTAATATGCACTGTGATTACACTGCATAGGATGATCTTCACTAAGCAGCTCTGAGACACAAACTCAATCACTGAAATCCCTTTTTCTACAGTGCATTAAAATAGGCAGCCTTCTATGAAAATTGCTTTTCCACTTATTCCAGTGGTTTCCATCATCACAACCTGGTGCTGTACTACCTTGGTAGAGATTGTCCAATAATTATGTTTCACTTTGCTAAGTCCTTCTGAAAACTCTGAGGAGAGTCCATATCAGAACCACAGTGTGTCTGGTGGCTCCAATGGCAGTGGGCAGTGAATCTGTTCCTAGAGACAAAGGCCTGGTACATACGGGCAAATGGCGGCGGCAATATTAGGGTTCAGGAGCACGCAGCAACCGCACGTTCCCGAAACCTATTACATATGGACGCCACCTTTCATCCATACAGGGGCTGCCATAATGCCACTACCACCGTACAGTGACCAGACATCGCTGGCAGGAAGTGGCATCATGGCAACATCCCTTCTTGCTTCCGGTCTTGCAAAAAAAAAGCTATTCTAGGCAGCTCTATTTTTGCAGCGCATCTGTAGTGCAGCATGGGGATACTGCAGCACAGACACGGGGCAAAGATGGGTGGCACGGAGCTGTCCGTCTCTACTGCCCCAAAGAGTCATAAAATCATACAGTTGGAAGGGGCCTCATGGGCCATCAGATCTAAGCCCATGCTCAATGTAGAATCTTCATAGAATGATAAAATCAGAGAATTGGATGAGACCACCAGGGTCATCCATTCTGCAATGCAGGAAGACACTCTGAATTTGCAGATTGTCAGGACAATAGCCAGAGCTTGGATATGTTACTCTTTTGGACTACAGCTGGTCATGAGTTGTGCTGGATATTGCTGGATAGGCAATGTGCTGGATTTGCTAATTGTTTACTGAGGTGTGTGTGTGTTTTAATGATATGTGTGTGTTTAAATGTTATATGTTTTAAACTGGCTTTTGGTTTTTTTAAAAAAGTGATAGTTTAATAATGTTTTAACTTTTGAATTTAATGAATTTTTAACAATGCTTTTTTAATAATTGTAAACCACTTTCAATCCTGATCTGGGATAAAGGTGGGATAGGAGGAGGAGAAGGTTGTTATTGTTGTTGCTTCTACATGTTGTAGTCTACAAAAGTCACTTTCTCAAGTTCTGATAATTGAAGACACATAGCCGACTTATTCAGAAGTTGTAATTTTTTGGCAGACAGACAAAACTCAGTGTTTTGTTTTTGTTTCCTTTCAATCCATTTTCAGTTTACAGAGGCGTAAAGTGAATCTATCATATGATTTTCTTAGCAGGGTTTATTTATAGGAAGTTTCCCATTGTTTTCTTCTGAGGCTGGGAGAGTGTGACATTCTGTGAGTCACCCAGCAGGTTTCCATGTCTGAGTGGAGATTTGAACCCTGATCTCCCAGAGTCCCAGTCCACCACTCAAACCAGTGTACCACTCTGCCTCTTTAATGCTAGAGCTACTGAATTCAAATAGCTTAATAGAACTTATATTCATCCAACAGATATTGCTTTCAGGTGATGGCTTTTTGTGCCCTTCATCAACTGAAAGATTCCTAGATCAGTGAAGCTGAAAGTCAAGGTAATTTTGAGGCTGTCTTGGATTCCACCAGTTTCAGCTTTTGCCCTGGGTTACTGAGATATTTTGGAATGGAAAGCATCGACTGAGAATTGAACAATCTCAGGTTCACACATACCTAGTAGAAAGTGCAATCTATCTGCAATTTGCATGTGCTCCACTCTGATGTAAGGAAAACATATTAGGACATTCTATTGTCTCTGAATTTCTATAAATAGAGGGGAGCTTTTGGTTTTACACAGAACTGCTTTAGCCCTGCATTCCTACAGCAGCCTCAAGATCTCAGACAGAACTTTAAGCCATGAGGTTTCTTCCCTTTCTTCTCACCCTGGTCATCCTTTTCCAAAATGTTGAAGGTAAGAAAGCAGTTTAGAGAGGAATTATAGGACTGGAGAAAATCTTCCCCCACCACATTTTCTGCAATGCTGAAATGGAGGACATGCCCTGGAAAAGGAGGATGTCTGCATACATTGAACATGCCAGACATTATCTGAACTGTTCACACCAGAACTGGGGTTTGGGCCATGCAGTATCCAATAGGATGAAACCAATATGGGGAGGAGGGCTCTCTTTGGATGATTCTTTCCACCTAACAACCATCATTATTTCTGATTCCTATCCACAGGACTCCATCAGTGTTATAGAATGGGCGGCTACTGCCAGGTCTCACAAGATGGTTGTGATTCTGAAGAAAATCTTCCAGTCAGCTGTGGTGACAATGCAGTATGTTGCAAGGGTAAGTGTTGCTCACTAGCAACTTGAGCATGAATGATCCACTTAGTTATTTTGATATTGCTTGATATCCCCATAGAAAACTGGACTGAGGAAAGCAAAACTATTGGCATCTTAAATGCAGACTCACATTCTACATTTGAAATTTTTATGATTACAATTATGATTATTATCTTGCATTTCTCCCAGTTTGGAAGGCAAGGAAGCTTTCAACAGCGTAAATAAACATGGTCTACAAAATACAAAAGTGAAAGGTGTTTAAACTATTGAAAAATTAAAATTGAAAACAGCTAAAAACACAAACTATGAGAAAATAGAACAAAAGTAAAAGGAAAATATAGCACATCATTTAGGTAAGACAGCCTTTGGGCAATCAGCTTTTGATGGCCTGTCAAAATAGGAAGGTCTTCTGTCTCCCTGCAAAAAAAAAATAGCCAGGGTGCCTGTCTAACTCTTCAGGGAAGGATGTTCTAGAGCCTGAGGGCAACCCCCAAGAAGGCCCACTCCCATTTTCCCACCACACGAGCCTCAGAGGATGTTGGGACAGAGAGAAGGGCCTCCCCAACAGATCTAAAAAAACAAGTTTGTGCTCTGCAAGTTTTCATTTGTTTCAGGTATATTTCTCTGAAATAATCTGTGGCCTACAAAACATATGGTTGTGTTTTGAGATCACCTGGGAAGGCCTCTTGCCACTAGGCCTAAATATCCTGAAGGCACCAGATCCTATCTGAACTTGGAAAGTAAATGGGATCACCAGGGTACTTGGAGGACCGCCTCTCCCCATATAATCCGCCCCGCGCTCTCAGATCGGGCAGTAAACACCTGTTAAGAGTTCCTAAATTTAGGTTTGTCTCCTCTTCTCAAAGGGCTTTTTCCATCGCAGCCCCTCAAATCTGGAACTCTCTCCCGGATGAGCTCCGCTCTGCAACCTCCCTAGATCTTTTTAGGAAGAATCTAAAAACTTTTCTCTTCCGGCAAGCCTTCCCGTATGTGTCCTGATGTTATCTCTCTCTCCTCTCTGCATTTTGTCAACCTTTTGTTATGTATTCTGATTTAATTTGGCCTTTATGGATTCGTTGCAATATTTGAAATTTTATACTGTTTTTAAAGGTTGGGGTGGGTTTGTATGGGTGGGTTATTGGGGGTTATTGATTGTAACTTTGTATCTTTTTATAATATTGTACACTGCTATGATCTGCCAGGAATAGCGGTTTATAAATAAATCATTCATTCATTCATTCATCAATCCTGGTTAGTACTTGGATGGGAAACTGCCAATGAATACAAGGTGCTGTGGAAGGAGCTGGAAGAACCACCTCTGAGTATTATTTGCCTAAGAAAATCCTCTGAAATTTATGGGGTCACCATAAGTCAACAAGCGACTTGTAGACTATGAAGATTTTTACACTTGCCTGCATTGCTACTAAAACGTCTTCCAAACGTAGCTAATAGGGAAAGGAAGCACCTGTGTCTGAACGCCAGGAGTGCTTCCTGAATCGCCATGGAAACGTGGCTCCCTCTAGCATCCTTGAATCGTTGCAAGGAAACAGGTTCCTATTAACACAAAGTTTGAGTTCAGAGGAATTCTACTCCCCAGGAATGATTCAGGGGCGCAAATGAGGGGCCATGTTTCCATGGCGATTCAGGAAGCACTCCTGGCATTCAGACACAGGCACTTCCTTTCCCTTTTAGCTACGTTTGGAGGGCGCTTTAGCAGCAATGCAGGCAAGTGTGAAAATCTTCATACAGACACACATGCATATTGTTGCCAGCATGGTAAAGTTGCTTGACCACAATCCTCTGAAGCCAAAAATCTGTGACTGGAATCTTTTTAGTTTGTCCCAACTTGATTAGCCTCATTGACTCAATTGCCCCATGATAACTTGATCCATAAGTAAATTTCATGAATGGACTGGGTTTACTGTAGTTGGGCCTCACAATCAGATTTAGGACAACTTGATTTTGCCTGTGGAGAAGGAAAAGTGCAGGTTAGACTGTCCAAACCATTTTATAAAATGAAGGGTTTTTTTTTTCCCATTGGTGAAGTGATATTTATGTGGTAGGCTATGCCCATAACCACACTAAAAGCTCTTCGGGTTTTCTGAAGTTTACAGAATGCTTGCTACATCCTATGTCTACACCTTTTAGGTTCCATCCTCACCAATAAGGTTGTTCCAGGAACAAAATCCTTTAAGCTTATTGCACAGCTCTCCATGGCACAGGAACAGAAGGGAACAGAAGGGCTGTCCAACAGTGGAACAAACTCCCTCGGAGTGTAGTGGAGTCTCCTTCTTTGGAGGTCTTCAAACAGAGGCTGGATGGCCATCTTTCGGGAATGCTTTGATTGTGATTTCCTGCATGGCAAGAGGTTGGTCTGGATGGCCCTTGTGGTCTCTTCCAACTCTACGATTCTATGATTCTATGGTATAGAACAGGGAGAGAATGTGTCCTTTCGCATGGGAGAATGCTGCCAATGCCGCCAGAAGTCCTCAATCCGTTACTCATCCATCTCACAGCAGCTGATTTTCAATAATGATTCTGAACAGTTCTTGAAAATCAGCTGTTGTGGGACGGATGAGGAATGGATTGGGGACTTCCGGCACCATTGGCAGCATTCTCCCATGCAGAAAATCATGGTCTCCCCCGTTCTGTACCCTTCTGTTCCCGTGCCACAGAGAGCCGTGTGATAAGCTTACTTGTTTCATTTAAATAATTCTTTTTTAAAAAGCAGTCGGCTTAAAAACACTGATAGCATCTTGAGAACACAATAACTGTTGAACTTTCTGTCCTGGAACCAAAAAAGAGCTGCAAGTACTCATCAGCCAAATCCTTGTGTACAATTCTCTGAATCCATTCCTCTCTTTGCCAGGGGCATTTTGACATGTTAATAATTTTCCATTCCTAGTGATATCTAAGGAGGTGGTTCTTCACTAATTTTCTTCTTGAAAGGGGCAACTTGTAATCATAGCAGATTGGGAAACTTGAATGGAGTGATCAGTGATATCACTGTCCTTCCTAATCAAAAAGGTCTGGTGCTTCATGGCTATGAGCCCTGGCTCTAATATACTGTTGTCCAGGAGAATGGAACCAGCATTCAGAGGGAGAGAAAGGCCTAGCAGTGTCAAACTGAGGCATGGTTCAGAAGTTAGGAAAATCAAAACACTGGGAGAAACAAAGCACAGCTTGGAAATCAAGACTCTTATAAATGCACCAAAGACCTGACTACAGTAGCATCCCCACATCTGTCGTCACTTGTTGAGGGGTGTCTCCACACCTGGTGTCATCTGGTGCTGCCAATGCAGAATGCCTGGGAGGTAGTGGTGACTAAACGGATGTGCTCACCCTTCTCCTTAGCTGCTGTGGTGGCCTCCTGGAGGGGCACCCTGGTATCTTCTCACCCCACTGTGAAAGGAGAGACCAATTAGATGTCACACCTCTTCTGAGATGTCAACCAGTGTGGTCCACACACACCCGTACACTCTAGTGATGCCACTGACTGACTGTTGACCATAAGAAATATCCATGCCTAATCTGCAGACCTCTGCCACTGGGTAAAATCAAAGGGATAATGGAGTCATTTCTGCCCTGATGGTAGAGACACAAGAGGTTCTGTTCCTTCTTCTGCTGTCAGGCACCTTAAAGGTACTGAGGGTCAAGCAAGATGTGAAAGGGTATGCCTATTCTTTGCAATGAACTTGTTTTGTGTCCACCAACAAGATTTCCCATAGAAATGTGCTTCAGCCACTGGACTTGCAAATTAACCCCATGTTTATCTTTCAGTGACTAAACATAAAACTAAACATGTTGAGTGCAAAATAGGTAGGTGAGCATGAGTATATGCTATACCAAGCAGACATCTTTCAACACTTGCAAACAACAACAAAAAACAAACATTTTGACTCTGATCTAAGAAAAAAAACATGAGTCTTTTTGGTATATCGTAACTTTCTCATGACAGTTCTGCTAAACAGTTTGTATCACTAGAAAATTCCTATAAATCTTTCTGGTAAGTTTTTTTCAACAATGATTGTGAGGAAGGAAAGAATATTAAACAAGCTCCAATTTGGTTATATCCAATTGTGTCCATCCAACAACAGAATAGATGTCATTGGCAGAACAGATTACTGTTCTGTGCACCACAGAGGAAAGAGATGAAAAGGATGTTCTGTCATGTGAGAAGTTTGTTCATATGGTCACCATTATTTTCAATAGACTTTTTTAAGGAAGTAAATCCAGTTTCCATTAAGTTTTTCTCTAAATGAATCCTGTCGGCTAGTCTCAACTAAAGTAGACCCATTGGCCACTTTATTAAATGGTGAGCTAAGACATAGGTAAATCCAACTTATTCAATTGTTCTACTCTAGTCGAGAATTTGTCTGCTGCCACACTGCAGAATTAATACAGTTTGATATTGCTTTAACTCTCATGGCTCCATCTCATGGAATCCTGGGATTTGAAGTTTGTTGTGGCACCAGAACCCTCTGACAGCAAAGGCCAAATATTTCACAAACCTACAAATCCCAGAATCCCACAACATTAAGCCATAGCAGTCAAAGTGATATCAAATTGCTTTAATTCTGCAGTGCAGATGCAGCCTAAGAATAAGATTTAGGTAATGTCTTTTTGCAGAAGAGAAGAATCATGACACAACACTGTTTATCTTCTTTTTGTTTTACAGTGCTAGATGATGACCTCTCAGAGTCCTAGCTGTCAGATTCCCCTCTAGTGCAACTCATCCCATAAAGAATGATTTTGGCATAAAATGACATGACTGCATTCCTAAACAATAGTGATGCTCAGCTTGTATCCATAAAGGCTGTTGGTTTGTTTTAAGTTTGATATGGATTTCCATTTGAAAGAAGGAAGACCATACCTCACCAAAGGTAGACTATAACAAATCAGTATGGCTAATGGACCAAGTCATTAAATTAATATGGAAATTTGAACTGAAACCCAGTAGAGTTTATTTAAGTGTGATGAAGGGGCCATTATGTTTTCTATATTCAGGAATACTATCTTTTTGGTATGTTTTACAGACTGATCTGATCTTGAACAGATTCCCACCACTGGATTGGACCCACTTCTTGTTTTAATATCCAATTGTGATTCATGGAATTAAATTAAGCAAGACAGTTTCACGTTGCTGTGAGACTGGGTATAACCCACTTAAAGCAAGTTATCTCTGGGGCTCTTCAGACCAGCCATTAAAGCTGGCTTGGGGGCGGAGTTGGGGCATTGCAACCACATGACATATTTCCTGACTCTGCCCCCCAGAGTGCCATGACGCTGCATGCTGCTCCACATGGCGCGTGGCACCACAGTGTTCCTCCAGCACTGTGTCTGGATGATGCAGCACTGAAGGAGCTCCATATAGCCCTGTCACCTCGGCAATCATGCACAGGGCACAAAAAAGAGCCATTTTTTGTGGCTCCTTTTTGCACCCTGGAAAGGCCTGATCGGGACCGCGGCATGTGGTTGCCATGGCCCTGCTCCATCTAGGAAAGGTATCACGCCATCCCTTGGGGCTGCCTGTACACCCCCTCTGTTAGGGAGATGCATTGGGCGCTTCAGACTACCAGCAATGTGGTAGCAAAAGACACACTTTTTTTGTTTGAAAGCCAGTGCACAGGTAACATATAAAGCCTGCTTCTGGGCAGCTTCAGAGTATATGAATCCTGCTTAAAACAAAGGTATTTTTTCCAAAGAAAATGTGTCTTCTTGCCATATTGGTGCCATCCAATTTCAAAAATCCTTACCACCTTCAACACTAGTAGTGGCTGACTGGTTCTCCTGAAATTATAGTGAAGAGCTATTGCTGGTTTTCCTCCATATTTTAAAGAAGCTATACAAATTGCTAACTCTATTTTGAGGGCAAGAGCTCATATTCAAGGTGCTGAGCTCTTGCCCTCAAAATAGAGTTAGTAATTTGTATAGCTTCTTTAAACCTGTGACAGGTTCACCGTCAGCTCACTGAGAAAGCCACTAGGCATCAGAGATAAATACACCAAACATTGTCTTATTTTAGAAGCTAAGCAGAGTCAAACCTGGTGAATATTTGGGCATGAGCAGCAAATAATACCACCAGGGATGTGCTTATTTAAATCCCTTGTTCCCAAAGGGGAAGAACAAATAATTTGATATGGCTTCTTCTGTTGTGTGAACATCTTCAAATGCTGTGCTGTTTTTGAGAACGTTCTTGCAGGGGAAAGAAAGTTTCCCCCATTTACTCACCTTTTCTTGCACTCTTCAAGCAAAAGATGGTAGCCAAATGAAATCTCCCAGTTGTCAGCTATGTCATTAGAACATAGTTGGTGTGTCTGACAATTCTCCTTGCTCATTTGTCTCCACTTTCCTTCTACCGGCTACTACAAGAAAGGGCCTGGATGCCTTGTTGTGACCTCAGAGGAAGCGACTCATAGTAGCAAACAGAGGGATGCTATCTAAAGAGCTGCCCAGGATCACTCTGGAAGGTTCCAGCTTTTTCTGGAAAAAAGGGAGTTTTTAAAAATGCAGTTTAAGGCAGTGTGGCCCAGATTTGGTGAGAAACTGGCCTTCCCATGTGAAGACTCGAATCAAGGCTTTGGACAGGTTGTGGCAAAGCTGGAGCTGAAACTGGTTTTAATGGCCCATGTAGACATTCCCTGAGCTTTTGAATATTACTTCCATCTGTAAATACCAAGGATGATGATGATGATGATGATGATGATATTTATTTATATCCCCATTTCCCCCCCCCCCCCAAGTTGGAACTCAAAGTGGCTTACAATTTTAGAAAAAAATGAAATTAAAAACATACAAAAGAATATACAAGGCTCTCTGGACAGGCCTAGGGGAAAAAATACTACCTGAAATCTTGGAGCACCACTACTGCCAATCAAAGTTGATGTCAATGTCATAATGCATGTAGTGTGCCAGGAAACTATTGTTTCTACTCAGAGATATACAGTATAACACTAACTAACCACCCCCACCATCCCGGCCTCAAGCAGGCCAGTTCATCACATCTCCTTTCTGGTTCCCACACTACATTCCAGGACTCCTAACACCATTCATATGCCTATCTGCCCACCTTGGCTTTAGGCAACATCTTTCCCTCAACAACTATAGTTAAAACTGAACCTGTCACTTCATATACATAACCACATGTTTTGAATTTCTATAGGTCTGTCCCTGGACCCTCCACTCCTTGCCTTTGACTGTTTACCAAACTCAAGGCTGCAAAAGTTTATGCTACCAGCTTTTTTTCTTTCAGTTAATCTCATTGGTGCTACAAGATCCCTTTGCATACTGATTTTCCAGATTAACAAAGCAATGGACATGGAAGAAATTGGAAGGTTATCCCAGTGACAATCAGGAGGCAATCATGGGGTTTAATGTAAATTTGCACGAGATCATCAAATGCACATCAAATGCCATCCATATTCAATCATAAGTTTAACGTTAATTCACATGAGCCTATCACACAACATCAAATGGAATCCAGGGTTGATCAAAATGCAATAGGGAGTCATCTCCAAAATGGGTAAATTTGCAAAATTCCGAATGTACAAATCCTGTTAGACTGCAAATTTACAGTAAATACACATTTAGATAGGTGTGGAATGCTTTTCTTGATCGGCCGTGGATTACCTTTGATTCCCATGATCCCATGATCCTCCCAAGCCTCCTCCTCCCCTTTCTCCTCCTACCTCCGGTGGTACCATCACCAGCCCTTCCCAGACCTCCCCACTGCCCATTGCCCAGTGCCATCATGAGCCTCCCAGCCACCCGACCTCAACCACTCACTGCTCACTTCTCTTGCCTCCCCTCTCTCTCCACGCAGGTCACCCACACTGCCAAGGGGGGCCCACTGAGGGAGAGGCTGCACCGGAGAACCCTGAAGGATCAGGCATGGGTGGGCTCTTATCCTCCTCCTCCTCCTTGTGCGCTGGATTGGGGCCAGGGCTGGGGCTTCCATTGTCTCTTCCAGGGCTCCTCGCCCAATGCATCCCCCCCTCCAAGCCTCCTTCTCTGGCCGAGGGATCCCCAAGCCCCATACATGAAGTGCCGGCCACCCACCTCCACCCCTGCTCCCAGCACCTGCCTCCTCCTCCTGCCACCTCCTCTCCATCTTCCTGCTCTGTGGGCCCCAAGGCATGCTTTCCACAAGTCCCAAAGATGAGGAGGGTGATCCTGGAAGGAAGAAGATAATGAAGGAACCAAGGGAGGGGTAGATGGGGGAGGCCCTTGCCAAACCCCGCCAGTCTTCCAATGCAGCTTCAGTTACCCCCGAGCAGTGCAGGGCACTGACCCACCACTGCCAACATTGCCTGGCTCCCCCATTCCCAGCCCAGCCACCCGCCGCTGCACACAGTCACACTCTCTCAGCCTTGTGGAGATGACAGCTGGAGCAAGCACATGCACATAAAACGTATTTGGCAAGGTGACAATGGGGATTTGTCCTCCCCCATTTGATACCACAATGCAAACTGGGCTCTCTGTACAGTTCATTTGAATTCTTGTTGTGCTTGTGTGTGTTTACCATCCCCAATTGGATTTGTTTTTCGGGGATGTCAGCACTTCGATCATTTTCTGGTTTGGAGCACATAGGCTTTTGTGTGATAACATCCAAAGTCTTTGAATTCCAGGTGTTAGTGTGAAGTTTACAGGAGGTTTGCAAAGTGCTTAATCTGTCTAAGCAATAGGGTTCAGTGCTCTTTTAAATTTTAGACTGAAATCCAGGCTGTAGTCTAATCCATGTTGCAAATATTTCTACAGATATTGAGGTTTTCTAGATGTACTAAATCTATTTCTAAAGTACATTTTTCAACAGCTAAGTTGTTTAAACTATTTTAAGACATATTTGAATATTACTTTTAGAAGAATGTATACAATGAAATGCTGAAGTCTTCCATAACTGTGCAGTGGCAGGATGGTGCTGTAGGAGCCAGAGCTTTATTACACCACTATTTAGTTATGGATAACTTCACAATGCCATTATGTTCCTTCACTGGCCATTTACCCCCTATATTAATGAAACACTGAAGATATTAATCCTGAAGGAGGATGTAGGAAGTAAATTGTGAACCCCTACTTAAAATTATTAATTGAGAGGAATACCAGTTTACCCGTTTAAATTCTTAGCCCTTCCTAAAAATTGATTCTCATCCCCTTGTTAAAATTGTTGTTTTGGGAACACTTCCAACTTGAAACAGGCTGGATGAGCAGTGAAGGCCAAATTGTCCTGATGTCCAAATTGTTCTGATATCATTGGCTGCATTTTCACTGTAGAAATAATGTTATTTGACAATACTTAAACTATCATGATTCCATCCTATGGAATCCTGGGATTTGTAGTTTAGCATGGCACTATAGCTCTCCGACAGAGAAAGCTAAATATCTCACAAAACTACAAATCTCCAATTCCAAAGCATTGAGTCAGGAGTGCTGTTAAAATGGTGTCAAACTGCTTTATTTCTGCAGTTCAGGAGCAGGCAATGCGTAGCTGGACTATGAACAAATGCCATCAGGCAACAATTGTGCAGAGGCTTAATGGGATGAGCACTGGCAGTACTTTCTTGGTTCCAGGACAAAAGATGTAATCTTTTCTTACTGAGAGCAAAATGTCCTTCCTGAATAGAGCTACTATCAGGGTTTGCAATGACACTTACACACACACATGCAATATTGTGTTTCAGAAGAACAAGGTCTTCAACATTTCCGTTCTTTAGAGGTGAAGATCATCACTTGCAGGGGGTCTTTCTTCTCACGGTGGACCTTTTTCTTTTCTGTGATTAAATCTGAATATCCTGTTTCTTCTCTTCATTGTTATATGATAGGAAAGGATTCCAACCAAATGAATTATCCAAACTTTAAAAAGAAAGAGGTGTGGACTAATGTGCCTCCAAAATGTTGGGAGATCTTATTTGTACAGCTGTGGAGGTTGTGAGTTGAGCGCATTGCCCCCAAATAAAAATTTAACTACCCATCCCCCATGAAATTTCCCTGAAGTTCTGAAATTTCTAGCATTCCTAAGAGTGTGACCTGAACATAACTTTTGCAGTGATTTTCAGGGACACTTTTTTACACCTTGAACTCCAATCTGCTGTGTTCATGTTCCCTTGGTACACCTTGAACTCTGATCTGCTGTGTTCATGTTCCCTTGATAACTGCCTTTCCTTCTTCTTTGGAATCCTAAATTGTATATCCAAATGCTAGAAATCTAGGGACTGAGGGGAAAATTTATGGGAAGAGAAGACTTCTTATTTGGCGGGGGGGGGGGGGGTCAATGCCCTCCTTTTGCCTCCACCTCATAGCTACATCCTTGCAGAACCTTCTGGTCATGGGCCATAAACATTGTCAGGTGGACCCATCTAGTCTACTCATTTCTTCCCTTTGAACAATGTATAAGATGGGTGGGAATCAAGTGCTACTCATGATTTTGTCAAAGTGGAAGTCCCACCAGCCAATGGTGAGGAATGCTGTACTGCTAAATGCTAAGAGGAGACCAGAGAGTGTGGTGTAAATGTTCATTTGAATGTCAGAATAGAAAAATGGAAAGCCAGTGTCAGATTCCTGCTCGGCCATAGAACACCCCTGGGTAACCTTTTGCAAGACACACTGTCTTGGCTTCAGAGAAATGCAGTTGCAAAAAACACTCTGAACAAATTATGCCAAGAAAATCCCTTAAGGTTGCTATAAATCAGAAATGATTTGAAGGCACACAACAACAGCAACAACAACAATGACTTTATTGGGAAAGTCTCATTCACAAGGCACAATAAAAGGAAGGAGAGATTGTTTTAATTTCAGAATGCATAGACAAATCTTCCAGTAGTCAAATGCTCTTTCATTCTGAGGCAAATATTGTCACTAATGGCACTCCTAGATCTGCTGACTATGATGGCCATATTGCTACATGATGGAGTAACTGTTATTTTTATGCCAGAGATGTGAATTATGAAGCTCTCCAATGTTGTTGGCAACCTTAAGTCAATCCTATCATAGGATCTCTCGGGGCTGAGAGTGTGCGACTCAACCAAGGTCACCCAGTAGGTTTCCAGGCCACACGGAATAAAATCCTAGTCTCCAGAGTCATAATCCAATGCTCAAACCACACCATTGCTCTGGTTCTCCAATATATTATGCCACACATATATTTGTGGAATGGTTCCATTGTGCTTTACCTCCTGAACTGCAGTGTCTTGAACCATAGATAAGGTTCATAATACGTACACTAATACTGATCTACAGAGCAGTCTAGATGATCCATCTGAGATTGCTTAAAGTAAATATTAAGTATTCCAAAGTACTAAGTATTCCAAAAATCCTACCTCATTTTAGACTCTTGGTGGAAAATGTATTTGCTAAGTGTAAATTGGGGTTGCCAAGTCAACACTGTTGTACCTTTAATAGCTGATAAGAAGAGAGAATTTCAGCATATGACAAGCAACATTTCAGCAAAAATACTCTCTTCTACACAAAGGTTTAAGACCCTTGTCTAGTATTTCACCTAAAAGGCAGCCGTAACAGCCAGATAAATTATAGAAGGCTCCTGAACCATCACTGCTGGTCATTCCCAGAACAGAGAGGAAAGCCCTGCCTATTGAGTTCACTGTACAGTACATCAGCTCAGCTGCAGATTACAATGGAATGGATGGAAGCTGCACAGAGGCATTTCTAAACAGATTTAATCCAGAAAAGTCCAGGTTAAACTCTTGACTTTGAGCAACATTGTCTTTTGAAATGACAAGGAATATCCAGCATAACACCTGAGGGGCAAGTCTCGTTGGGTAGCAGGAGACAGAATCCACCCACGGAGGCACAGGTAAGCAGCATAGCTTCTGCAGGGCTCTCCCCTGTAGAGAGAACAGAGACAACAAAGAGGTCTCTACCATTCTTACCACATGTGTTCTTATTGCATTTATTCTCCCATTCTACATGGACATTTTCGGGGGAAGTCATGACTAGAAATCCCCAATCTGGGTGGCCTAGAGCTGAACACAAATGACCTGAAATAGAGATTGCAAGTAAATAGGACAGAAAAGGAAGGGAGAGTGGAGGGAATGTGACTTATACATCAAGAACTGCAAGGAATTTCAGCTGCCTATACAAATCTATATGGAGGGTTTATTGCATGTTGTTCTGCACCTTCAAGTCGTTTCTGACTTATGGCAACCCTAAAGTCAACCTATCATGGGATTATCTTGGCAAGATTTTTTCAGAGGAGGTTTGCAACCATTGCTGCCTTCTAAGGATGAGAGAATGGGGGTTGTTTTTTTTTTGTTTGTTTGTTTTTGCCTTCTTCCTATGGGGTATTGAATGGAGTGGGGAAATCATTGTTTGGCTCCAGACTCCTCACCAATCACTTTGCCCTATCTTTGCCCCAAAAGAGCTCTCAATAGCTTTGTTAACCTGGGAGAAGCCACTCTATATGGCTCTGCTGTCTCTCCATACACACTCAAATCAACCCATAAATTCTCCACTTCTAACATTGATGTTCATCCACACTATTTCAAGTTACATTCCTATTTTGTGGAACTTTCAACTTGCAGGAGGCCAAAGTAATATAGTATTCTCAACAAAACCTCAATGTTCATAAGATTCATTTCCCACCATGTTTATGTTTAATCATCACTCACCTTGAAGAGCCTGAAATAAGAAAAAGATAACAACTGAGAGACAGTGAAGGATCTTCATGGTTAATGTTCATCCAGGATCTCACTATCCTTCCAATGAAGACACTCTGAGAAGAGAGGTGACTGGGTTAGAAACAAAGGTTCACAGTGAAAATTTATTAAGTTTTTAAGGATGCAAGTAGATGAAATCTTTGTCTCAAAAGTTTGTAAAAAAAATCCATTTAGTTATGCAATGCTGAGCCTTTGGCCTAAATTCAGCTGTACATCCTAACTAAATGAGGCCCATTGACTCAAAGGGAATTTGATGAGTCAACTGATTCAATATGTCACCTCCCATTGAAATTCACAACAGAAGTCAGTCCTTGTTGTCTCAAAAATTTCCTCTAGTGTCAGAGGTAAGCAAAAAGTTGTGATCCATGAGCTACATGTGATATCAGTACATGTACACAGAGAGTGCTCTTTCCTTCACACACACACACAAAACACAACTTGCAGAAATATGGAAGTTTAATCTTCCCCTCCCTGTGCATTTAGTACAAGAAGGGAAGATATAGCCTCTCCCACTGAGAGTTGCCAGATCTCAGGGTCAAGCTCCTCTTTTCTGTTTCTCAGGATAAGACTGAGGAATCCCAGGGTTAGTCTGCTGACTTTAGAAGTGTGTGTGTTCTAATCTGTTCAATGTGGTGTTTTTACTTGAATGGCATATTCTGTTTAATTGTACCCCGTACTTAATGTGTAATGCTAAATGGGGCACCAGGGGCCATTTATTGTAACATGTAAACATTGTATAGTGTCTAGATTGAGGGAAGTAGTAGTACCACTTTATTCTGCTTTGGTTAGATTTCATATGGAATACTGCGTCCAGTTCTGGGCACCACAATTCAAAAATGATGTTGAGAAGCTGGAGCATGTCTAGAGGAGGGTGACCAAAAGAAGACAATGGCAAAGTATTCCTGAAGGCTTTTATCATTAAAATCCTAGGGTGAGATAAATCAAAATGGCCCAAGGTGCACATATATCTTGAGTGTAATCTGTACATTTTTAAAGAATGTCTATGAAATGGATATATATATGTGTGTGTGTGTGTGTATATATATATATATATATATATATATATAGTAATGGATATAACTCTAACAAAGCTGATATGGATTACTTTATTACACCCTCATTGCATAATTGAAACAATCAATGTTCAATGGTGCCTTGCATGTATGAAAAGGGCTTTTTAACAAAATGGCATAGAAGGGTTCTCCTGTCTCTTTACCATCTTTTGCCAATAATGTTCACAATTAGCAATCTGTCTGTATCTCTACTGCTCACCTGGGAAAGTGATCTCGGCTTTTTGAATTTTCCTTTAGATTTCATTACAATGATGGGTTTTCAGTATGATCAGGATGATTTACATTTTTACAAAAAAGCAAAGGAAGTTTTAGAGGATCTAAACCATTGCTGCATAGCCTATCGGTCTGACTAGTCTCCCATATATGCTCCTACGTTGCAAGATCAAACCAAAAAACACATTCCTTACCTTTCCATTCAGTCAGGAAGAAGGAACTGGCTTCAGGGGAAATCTCAAGGACAAGTCCTTCATTTGTCTGACTCTCTGGAAAAAGCTAAGCAACATCATTTCCTGGTAGACTTATGGGGGTTGTAGTTTTCTCATCCTTCAGAATTCATGACAGCAGAGCACAGAAAACTTTAAAGCCAAAGCCAATGATCCCATCAGGAAATGTTGTTTTTTCCCCATTTTGAGTCACACAGTCTGTTTATGATCTCTCCTCCATTACTTCTTTCCACACACACCCCTACAAAAAGAGGGGGGAGGTTGAGGAAATAAGGTGGGATATTGGTAGCAGGTTTGCATACCCCATTTGTGAGTTTCAGCCTGAGAGTTCTAGGGCCTCACTCCAGGATGCCACACAAATTCCAGAATGCCATAGGATGTTGCCATGGCAGTGAAACTGGAATCACAATGCTTTGGTTGTGTAGTATGAAATAGCTCCTAAATTTATAGGGGCAGAAGATTTAGGATGTTTGTTGTTTCCAGTCGTTTTTTGACTCATGGCAACCCTAAACTGAACTTATCACTGGGATTTCTTGGCAAGATTTGTTTAGGGAGGGTTTTTCTTTTCTTTATTCTGAGGCTGAGAGAATGTGACTTGCCCTGTGTGATGTACCTGGATGTTTTTCTGTTATTTTTCTGGGCATTTTCCAGTATTATTTTCCTCTTGTTCAATAGGTAATTAACTGAAGCTTTAAATGTATCATCCAAGTTTCTGCACTGGTTTTGTGGGTAGGATTAATGGCTTCAGGAAAACTGCTTCAAAATTTGGGCTAGAACCTGGGTTGCATTCACTGTCCCACTGATAGAAAAACCACTAGTTGTTGCCGTGCCATTAAGTCTACTGTTTAAAAACATTAGAATATCTTTCTAATTCTCCATAGGTTAGGAGGTAGGAAGTTTAATTCTTCTATTTCTCTTCAAAAATTAACTCCAAGGCATACTGTCACCTCTATCTTGTTTGCCATAACCATAAATAAATAATCAATGATGTACTCGCCATCTCTGGTGGTCTTTAAACATAGGTTTGGTGATCATTTTCCAGGGACCTTATCACATGGGGACCTATGTGTTTCCATCCTGAAAATTGTTAAATTGTTGGCATCCTAGAAAAGCAGGCAAATTTGCTAATGATTATCACACAGAGCACAAGAAGGACTTAAAAGCATATTACTTAGGCAGCAAAGTGGGTCAAAAATGAATTTGGGTATCAGACGGATGAGAACAAATCCCCTTGAAAACTTGGAAATAACTTTTTTGTGCATGCTCCAAACTGTCATTTCCACAAGTGCACACACACATAAGCTCCAGAGAGGGAAGGGAAACTGGGGAGGAAAATACTTTTTACCCCAGAAGCTGTATCCTTTTGCAAACTCCCATAAAACCACACATAAACACACACACACGAGAGAGAGAGAGAGAGAGAGAGAGAGAGAGAGAGAGAGCATGTGGCTGGTCCATAAGCCTGCCTGATTTCAAAAACAGCTGAAAATCCCAGATGTCCTCCTTTTCCAGTACATATCCTCCATTTCTCTTTCCTGTACAAGAGGAATTCCAAAACATCCTTTCTGCCATCTCCCACCAGCCGTTCTCTTAGAGGCTGTAGGAGGAGGAGACCAGCCGCACTAGGGAAGGAAGTGTGTGGGTGTTGTGTGTGTGTCCCTTTAAGAACAAGGCTGCCTCCCTCTCTTCATCACAGCACAACAATATTGAGGAGGGGGGGCAAGCTTGTTTTCTGCTGCTCCAGAGAACAGGACCTGGAGCAAAGGATGAAAGCTGCAAGAAAAGAGGTTCCACCTCTACATTAGGAGGAACTTCTTTACAGTAAGGGCTGTTCGACAGTGGAACACACTCCCTTGGAGAGTAGTGGAGTCTCCTTCTTTGGAGGTCTTTAAGCAGAGGCTGGATGGCTATCTGTAAGGGATGATCTGATTGAGAGTTCCTGCATGGCAGGGGGTTGGACTGGATGGCCCTTGTGGTGTCTTCCAACTCTACAATTCTATGATTCTATGAACAAAGGAGCCATGGGAAATCTGAGAACAGGGAGAATCCTGCAGATGGTTATCAGACTGCTGCAATTACATAAAGGAAGTGAATTCATGAATGAACTGGAAATGAATTTCTGTACTTCTGTTCTCCAGGAGTCTTCAAAGATTATTGCCAATTGCTCCAATATTACATTTACCAGTTCTTTTAATACTCTTGGATGTAGTTCATCTGGTCCTGGAGACTTAAATTCATTGAGATTAACAAGGTATTCCTTTACTATCTCTTTACTTATTCTGTGCTGAAATTCCCCTATTCTGTCCTCTGTTCCATTATCCTCAGGTTGAGCACCCTTTGCCTTTTCTGAGAAGACTGAGGCAAAGAAGCTGTTGAATAATTCTGCCTTTTCTCTGTCTTCTGTTAGCATTTTGCCATCTTCTCCACGCAGTGGTCCTACAGTTTCCTTCTTCTTCCTTTTGCTGCGGACATATCCAAAAAA
>NC_056522.1:7997614-8009112 GCF_019175285.1 Sceloporus undulatus | reverse complement strand
GAGGACAGAAATAGGGGAATTCAGCACAGAATAAGTAAGAGATAGTACCGGAATACTGTTAATCTAATGAATTTAAAGTCTCAGGACCAGATGAACTAGATCCAAGGGTATTAAAAGAACTGGAAATGTAATATTGGAGCAATGGCAAATATTTTGAAGACTCCGGAGAACAGAAGTAGCAGATATTCATTTCCAGTTCATTCATGAATTCACTTTATGTAATTGCAGCAGTCGATAACCATCGGCAGGCCTCCCTGTTCTTCAGATTTCCCATGGCTCCTTTGTTCATAGAATCATAGAATTGGGTAGAGTTGGAAGACACCCAAGGGCCATCCATCCAACCCCCTGCCATGCAGGAACTCTCTCATAGAGCATCCTTACAGATAGCCATCCCGCCTCGCTAAAGAACCTCCAAGAAGGAGACTCCACTACTCTCCAAGGGAGTGTGTTCACTGCGAACAGCCCTTACTGTAAAGAAGTTCCTCCAATGTAGAGGTGGAACCTCTTTTCTTGCAGGCTTCTCATCCTTTGCTCCAGGTCCTGTTTCTCTGGAGCAGCAGAAAACAAGGCTTGCCCCCCTCCTCAATATTTTGTGCTGTGATGAAGAGAGGGAGGCAGCCTTGTTCTTAAGGGACACACACACAACACCCACACCATTCCTTCCCTAGTGGCGGCGGTCTCCTCCTCCTACACCAAGCCTCGAGAACGGCTGGTGGAGATGGCAGAAGGATGTTTTGGAATTCCTCTGTACAGGAAGAGAAATGGAGGATATGTACTGGAAAAGAGGACATCTGGGATTTTCAGCTGTTTTTGAAATCAGGCAGGCTTATGGACCACACATGCTCCTTCTTCTCTCTCTCTCTCTCTCTCTCTTCTCTTTTTTTTGTGTGGGTGTTTTTGTTGGTTTTTATGGAGTTTGCCAAAGGTCAGCTTCTGGGTTAAAAATTATTTTCCTCCCCAGTTTCCCTTCCCCTCTGGAGTTTGTGTGTGTGCACTTGTGGAATGAGTTTGGAGCATGCACAAAAAGTTTTTCCAAGTTTCAAGGGATTTTTTCTCATCTTGTAACCAAATTCATTTTGACCCACTTTGCGCCTAAGTAATTGCTTAAGTCTTCTTGTGCTCGGTGATATCATTGCAATTTTGCCTGCTTTTCTAGGGGCAAAAATTTACAATTTTAGGAGAACCATAGGCCATTGATAGGTCCTGGAAAATGATTCACCAACCATTGTTTAAGACACCAGAGATGCGAGACATATGATTATTTTATTATGGTTATGGCAACAGATAGAGTGACAGTATGCCGTGATTAATTTTTTTTTGAAGAGAATATAAAATAAACTTCTACCTCCTACCTCTTGGAGAATAGAAGATATTCTAATGTTTTTAACAGTGACTATTGCAAGCAAATAGTGGTTTTTTCTTCAGTGGGCAGTGAATGCACCAGGTTTTTCTAGCCCAAATTTTGAGCTTCCTGAAGCTTATCCTACCCACAAACCAGTGCTAGAAACTTGGTGATACATATAAGCTTCAGTTAATACTATTAACAAGGAAAATATACTGAAAATGCCCATAAAAATTAACAGAAAAACTCCAGGTACATCACACAGGGCAGTACATTCTCTCAGCCTAAGAAAGCAAAGAAAAACCCTTCTGAACAATCTTGCCAGAATCCATTGTGAAGTTAGTTTAGGTTGCCATGAGTAAAAACGACTTGAAAACAACATCCTAAATCTCTGCCCCTATAAATTTAGAGTCTTTTCTACTACCAACAAGCATTGTGATTTCAGTTCACTGCCATGGCAACCTTATGGCATTCTGATTTGTGTGGCATCCTGAGTGAGGCCCTAGACTTCAGCTGAAACCACAAATGGGTATGCAAACCTGCTACATATCCCACCTATTTCCTCAACCTCCCCCCTTTTTGTAGGGGTGTGTGTGGATAAGTATGGTAGGAGATATTAAACAGACTGTGTGACTCAAATGGGGAAAAAAACAACATTCCTGATGGGATCATGGCTTTGCTTTAAAGTTTTCTGTGCTTCTGCGTCATATTCTGAAGATGAAAACTACAACCCCCATAAGTCTACAGGAAATGATGTGTCTTAGCTTTTTCCAGAGAGCAGACAAATGAGGACTTGTCCTTTAGATTTCCCTGAACCAGTTTCCTTCTCCTGACTGAATGGAAAGGTAAGAATGTGTTTTTGGTTTGATCTTGCAACGTAGGCATATGGGACAGTCAGACCGTAGGCTATGCAGCAATGGTTTTAGATCCTCTAAATTCCTTTGTTTTTTTGTAAAAATGTAAATCCCGATCAACGAAAACCCATCATGTTAATGAAATCTAAAGGAAATTCAAAAAGCCGGATCATTTTACGGTGGCGTAAGATATCAGACAGTTGCTAATTTGAACATTATGGCAAAAGATGTAAAGGACAGGGAACCCTTCTATGCATTTGTTAAAAACCCTTTCACATGCAAGGCACCATTGAACATTGATTGTTTTTTCATTAGCAATAGGTGTATAAAGTAATCATCCTTTTTGGTTATATTCCATTTACTATATTTATAATTAGATATATATATATATTATAATAATATATACACACACATATATTATCCATTTCATAGACATTCTTTAAATGTACAGTAACCAGATAATGTGCCCTGTGGCCATTTTTATTTATTCACCTAGGTTTTATGATAAAACCTTCGGATACTTTCCTTTGTTCTTTTTGGCACCCTCCTCTAGACATGTCCAGCTTCTCAACATCATTTTTAATTGTGGTGCCCAGAACTGGACGCAGTATTCATATGAATCTAACAAGCAGATAAAGTGGCTACACTTCCCTCATCAGACTATAACTTGTTTACATGTTACAATAATGGCCCCTGTGCCCCAATTTAGCATTACACTTAAGTAGGGTACAATTAACAGAATATGCCATTCAAGTAAAAACACCACTTGAACAGATTAGAACCACACTTCAAGTCAAGACTAACCCTGGGATTCTCATCTATCTGGAAAAAAAAGAGGAGCTTTGACCTGGATTGGCAACTCTCGGTTGGGAGAGGCTATTCTTTCCCTTCTTGTACTAAATGCAAGGAGGGTAGATTAAACTCCATATTTCTGCAAGTTGTGTTTTGGTTGTGGTGTGGTGGGAAGGAAGAGCACTCTCTTGTACATGTATGATATCAACAGGTCTCAATGGATCACAACTTTTTGCTTACTTTACCTCGGCCTAGGGAAAATTTTTTTAAAACAGACTGACTCTGTTGTGAATTCAATATCATATTTATTGACTCTCAAATTCTTTGTAATGGGTTGTAGTTGGATGTAGCTTGAATGGCCAAGGCTCAGCATTGCATACTAAATGATTTTTTTTACAACTTTTGAGACAAAATTTCTCTACTTTGCATCCCTAAAATTATAAATTTTCACTGTGAACCTTTGTTCAACCAGTCACCTCTCTTCTCGAGTGCTTCTTGGAAGGTAGTGAGATCCTGGTTGAATTACCATTAAGATTCTTACTGTTCTCTCAGTTGTTATCTTTTCTTTTTCAGCTCTTCAAGGTGGTGATGATTAAACTAAACTGGTGGAATGAACTTAAAATTGAGGTTGTGGAATACTAATTACTTTGGCCTCTGAAAGTTTAAGTTCCACAAATAGGAATGAAATCTTGATAGTGGTGGATGAACATCAATGTTAAATGGAGATCATTATCCTCAGGTTGAGCACCCTTTGCCTTTTCTGAGAAGACTGAGGCAAAGAAGCTGTTGAATAATTCTGCCTTTTCTCTGTCTTCTGTTAGCATTTTGCCATCTTCTCCACGCAGTGGTCCTACCGTTTCCTTCTTTTTCCTTTTGCTGCGGACATATCCAAAAAAGCCCTTTTTATTCTTTTTAACCACTCTAGCAAGCCTGAGTTCATTCTGCGCTTTAGCTTTTCTGACTTTACCCCTACATGTGCTCGCTATTTGTCTGAATTCCTTTTTCGTGATTTCCCCCTTTTTCCATTTCTTATACATGTTCCGTTTAAAAGTCAGCTCAGTTGAAAGTTCCTTAGTCATCCATCCTGGTTTCTTGAGAAACCTCCCATTTTTCTTCCTCATTGGAACTGTTTGAAATTGTGCTTTCAGTATCTCTCTCTTGAGAAACTCCCATCCGTTCTGAACTCCCTTCTCTTTTAATATTCCTGACCATGGGATCACCCAGTATTTCTCTAAGTTTATTAAAATCAACTCTCCTAAAGTCTAGAATGTGTGCCTGACTATGCCTGGCTTCTCTTTTCCATTGTATAACAAACTCCAGGAGAACATGATCATTTCCACCTAAGGATCCCACCACTTGCACTCCATTAACCAGGTCATCCCTGTAGGTTAGGATCAGATCTAAAATAGCTGACCCCCTTGTTGCCTCTTCCACCTTTTGGACAATAAAATTGTCTTGGAATCAAATGAGGAATGATTATACGATCCACTGAGACCTCTTGAGGTTCCAAGTGGATCTCAGATGATGGCATAAGGAGACATAGCAAGATGTTCTTCTAGTAACATCTAGGCTAGTAAAGTGAGCTTTCTGGCAGAGCATTCTAAATGCCCCTTCTGTAACTGCAAATCCCAGAATGCTACAGAAGACAGCCAGAGCAGTTAAAGTGGAATAGCAGTGCTATAAGAGTGTAGTGCAGTAATCTAGTTTGTCAAAAGACTCATTTTTTTCACTATCTTTTCCCTCAAAGGAAACAACAGATAGGTTTGGCAATTTTCTTCTTACTACAAGAAAATTTATGAAAACCATGCAGTTTTTAAAGTTCATCTGCAATTCTGCATGATATTCACATGTGGTTGCTTTGCACAGAGGAAAAAACCAAAACATTTCTTTTACAGGAAACTCCAGAGTGAATTCTGTTGCTGGCTCCAAAGTAGAATAGACCCATAAAATCAACGGGACTTACAAATCTGTGGATGTACCTTCAATAATTGATTGTGGGGCTGTGCAGACCACTCCTTTTACAGCCAGATTTGGGCTGCAGCAACCGCATGCTGCGGTCCCGATCTTGCCTTTGCAGGGTGCAAAAAGTGGCTGTTTTTTGTGCCCTGCAAAGGGTGCAATAGCTGCAGCACCATGGCTTTATGGTGTTCCTTTAGCACTATATCATGTGGATGCAGTGCGAGAGGAGTGCCATGATGCCACACACTGTGTCATGTGGTGTGGTGTGTGGTGTCATGCTACCCAAGGGCAGAGCCGGGGTGTGAGTCATGAGGACGCTACACCCCGACACTGCCCACATGCTGGCCTTTAAGGCCAGTATGCACAGCCCCTCAAAGGTTCTGCACTTTTTTGGACTAACCAAGAGGATTGAGGCACCATTTTGTTTTCTGTACAAATCAATCACATGGAAATTTTGAACAGAATATGTACCCGATTACATTATTAGGAAACATATTTTTCTGCATAGAAAATATTTGCTTAGAAATAATTATTTTCTGCACAGAAAATGCTGGTTTCTATTCAAAACAACCTTGTGTGAATTTTATGCTGAAGAAGTCCTAAATTGTGAAGAATTTCATCACTAACATCATCAACAGGGTTTCTTGGCACTCAAAAAAATTCTTTTCAATGATTTTTCTATTCTATTTTAGTATTATTTCCATCCACATCACCCTGTTTCTTAAAGTTGCAACAAACATTTGAAGAAGAAAAAGATCTCAAAACCACATTTTATTTCAACATGAACTCAATCAGTTGATCACAAGGGTTTGTCTATGTATTCTTCACATGAGCACAATCCTGCTTTTTTTTCGATGACAAAGGACCTCTCTCTGTTACCAAACTGTCAGATTTAATAACCCTTTCAAATTTGTAGAGCTGGGTTGCTTTTCAGATTACTGACGTAGGCAACATTGTCGGCCAGGACCATAGTAGACTTGGATGATTACCCTGGAGCGGCATGTTACTCTTTCTGGCCTAATGACACCTCCCAGTATTTGACAAAGAATCGATCCTGCATAAAAAGAAAACATATAATGTTGTCATTGTTAGAAACCTGTCTGCAGGAGGAAGAGGAGAAGTTAGAAAGAGAGGAAAGATGAGAAAGAGAAGAGAGGGAGGAGAAGGAAATGTTAAGAAAACAGGAAGAGGAGGAAGGAGAAGAATGAGAGAAGGAGCAGAATGAAAGATTAAGAAGAGGGAGGAGGAAGAAGGGAGGAGGAAGCAGGAGGACAGTGGGTAAAAAGGAGCACAGAGAAGGAGGAGACGGTGGAAGGATGGTAGGAGGCAAAGGGAGAAGAAGAGGAGGACAAGGAGGGATGGAGGAGAGGGAGGGGAAGAAGAAAGGGTAGAAGAAAAAGGACAAAGAAGAAGAGGGGAGGAGTAGGAGGAAATGATGTGTTTTTTTTTTTTTGTTCTGCAGAAAATGATGATGGGGTTTCCTATAAGGAAATCATGGTTGGTATCCCGCTAAGGATTACAAATGTAACCTAGAGTTATGCATTTGTAACTATTTATTATTCACAATCCCTACATATTCCCCTTATATAGATGGTGTCTATGGCCAGTGAAAGTCCGGGAAACCCGTCCCAATGAGAAGCAGCCACTGGGATAGATGGGGATAGATTCTGCTATTGCTTGTGAAGCAGATGATAGATGATCCCACTCACTCTCTTGTGCAAGTGACCTACAGTATGAGGGAGGGATTATGGGAGGAACTCTACTTTTGTCTATCACAATGGACATCACTCACAGGAGGGGGGTGAGAGCATCAGTCACAGGAATCATAGCATGAATTCTGAGACATGCAGGTCAAAAAGCAAAATTTTTCCAGGCTACACAAAAGTCCAATAGCAAAAGTAAATACAAACACCCACCTATGTGACTCGAAATGTATTGATGCTTGATACGAGCTAGCAGTTCTCTAAGAGGACTAGACCGTATGACCTCTTTCTCTAAAACATTGTTTTCTTTGGAAATATCAGCTCCATTGCCTTCTGCCACTGTGCTTTCTTCTGCTCTTGAAGATGAATCATCTTCCACCTCAGAATCTACTTCTTCTTCCGAAAAAAGCACAGTGTTCTTCTCAGGGTCTGTTCTGCCATGCTGAGGTGGTGCTTTCTCTTGTTGGGTAGAGATTGCTGCCGTGGCTTGCTGCTGTGGCTCTTGCTCCTGTTGGGCAGGAGGAGGTGCCGTGGCTTGCTGCTGTGGCTCTTGCTCCTGTTGGGCAGGAGGAGCTGCCGTGGCTTGCTGCTGTGGCTCTTGCTCCTGTTGGGCAGGAGGAGGTGCCGTGGCTTGCTGCTGTGGCTCTTGCTCCTGTTGGGCAGGGGGAGCTGCCGTGGCTTGCTTCTGTGGCTCTTGCTCCTGTTGGGCAGGCCGTGGCTTGCTGGCGTGCTGTGGCTCTGTTGGGCAGATGGAGCGGCGTGGCTTGGCGGCTGTGGCTCTTTCGCCTGTTGGGCAGGGAGGAAAAAAGGGGGTGCCGTGGCTTGCTGCTGTGGCTCTTGCTCCTGTATTTGGGCAGGAGGGGACGGCCGTGCGGCTTGCTTTCTGGGGGCTCTTGCTCCTGTTGGGCAAGGAGGAGACTGCCGTGGCGTGCTGCTGGTGGCTCGTTGCTCCTGTTGGGCAGGAGGAGCTGCCCGGGCTTGCTGCTGTGGACCTTGCCCTGTTGGGCAAAGGAGGAGGCGCCGTGCGCTTGCTGCGGTGGCGGGTCCTGGCTCACTGTTTTGGGGCAGGGGAGGAATCTGCTGTGGCTTCTGCGGGGGCTCTGATGTGTCTACTAGTTCTCCTGTTGGTGCAGGAGGAGCGTGCCCAGTGGCGTTGCTGCTGTGGCGCTTGCTCCTGTTGGGCAGGGATGATGGCTGCCGTGCTTGCTGCTGTTGGCTTCTTGCTCCTGTTGGGACAGGAGGAGGACGTGCCGTGGCTTGCTGCTGTGGCGCTTGCGTCCTAGTGGGTTCAGGAGGAGCTGCCCGGGCTTGCTGCTGTTGCCCCTTGCTCATGTTGGCAAGAGGAGGTTGTGGCCGTGCTGCTGTGGCTCTGCATCCTGTTTGTGCAGGGAGGAGGGTGCACGTGCGCTTGCTGCTATGTGGCCTCTTGCTGCTCCTGTTGGGCAGAGGATCGATCGTGGCTTGCTTGCTGTGGCTCTTGCTCCTGTTGGGCGGAGGAGGTGCGTGGCTTGCTTCTGTGGCTCTTGCTCCTGTTGGGCGGAGGAGGTGGCCGTGGCTTGCTGCTTGTGGCTCTTGCTCCGTTGGGCAGGGAGGGTGCCGGTGCTTGCTGCTGTGATCTTGCTCCGTTGGGCAGGTGGAGGTGCTCGTGGCTTGCCCTGTGGCGCTTTGCTCCCTGTTGGGCGGAGGAGCTGCCGGTGCTTCTTGCTGTGGCCTCTTGCTGCACTGTTGGGCAGGCTTGAGGAGGTGCCGTGGCTTTGCTGGCTGTGGCTCTGTTGTCTCACTGGTTGGCAGGGGTAGCGTGCCATGGCTTGCGTGCTGTCCGGATCTTGTACTCCTGTTTGGGGCAGGAGGAGGTGCCCGTGAGCTTGCTGACTGTTGCTGCTGTGCCTCTTGCTCCCTAGTTGGTGCAGGGAGGAGCTGCCGGGGCTGGCGGCTGTTGGCCGTCTCCGTGGAAAGGGGTCAGCTGCATGGCTTGCTGGCGGCTGTGGCCTTGCTCCTGTGGCAGGAGGAGCTAGTCGCTTGGCGTGCTCTGTGGTGCCCACTTCTTGGCTTGCTACCTGTGTGGCAGGAGGAGGTGCCGTGGACTTTGCTGCTGTGGACTCTTGCCTCCTCGTTGTGCTGGCAGAGGAGGCTGGCGCGTGAGCTCTGCTGACTGTGGCTTCGTGCTGCCTGTTTGCGGGCTCAGGAGGAGCTGCTCGTGGCTTGTGCTGCTGGTGGCTCGTGTTCTCCTGTTTTGGGGCCAAAGGAGGGGGAAGGGGGGCTGTTGTGGCTGCTGTGGCTTGATGGCGGTGCTTCGCTGCCCTGGTTTGGGCAGGAGGAGGTGCCGTGGGGGCTTGATGGCTGGCTGTTTGGGGGGGAGGGGGGGGGCTCCCCCCCGCTTTGCTCCTGTTGGCAGGGAGGAGCTAGTGCCGTGGCTTGCTGCTGTGGGCCTCTTGCTCCTGTTGCGCATGGAGGAGCTGCCGTGGCTTGCTGCTGTGGACTCTTCTCCGCTCGTCTGGGCAAGGATGAGGTGCCTGGCTTTGGCTTCTTTCGATGCTGGCTCTTGCTCCTGTTGGGTCAGGAGGAGGGTGCCGTGGGCTCTGCTGCGTGTGGCCTCTGCTCCTGTTGGGCAGGGGAGACCCTGGTGCCGGTGGCTTGCTTGCTGTTGGCTGACTTGCCTCCTGTTGGTCAGGTAGGAGCGGCCGTGGCTGTGCTGTCGGTGTGTCTGCTTGCTCCTGTTGGGCAGGAGGGAGCTGTCGCGTGGGCTTGCGTGCTGTGGACTCTTTGCTCCTGTTGGGCAGGAGGAGCTGCCGTGGGCTTGCTTGCTGTGTGCTCGTTGCGCCCTGTTGGGCAGGGAGGGGGAGCGTGCCGTGGCTTGCTGCGTGTGGACTTGCTTGGCTCCTGTTGTGGCAGAGGAGCTGGCCGTGGCTTTCGCTGCTGTGGCGATCGTTGCTCCTGTGTGGGCAGGAGGAGCTTGCCTGGAAGCTCCTGCTGTGGACCTTGCTCCTGTTGGGCTTAGAGGAGCTGCCGTGGCTATGCTCTGTGCGTCTTGCTCCTGTGTGGCAGAGGAGTCTTGCCGTGGGCTTGCTGCTGGGGCTTCGTGCTCCTGTGCAGAGAGCTGGCCGTGGCTGTGCTGCGTGGCTTCTTGCTCCTTGGGCAGGAGGAGGTGCCGTGGCTTGCTGCTGTGGCGCTCTTGCTCCGATGTTTGGGGCGAGGTGACTGCCAGTGGGCTTGGCTTGCTTCTTGGTGGCTCTGTGCTGCCTGTTGGGCAAGGGAGGAGCTGCCGTGGCTGTGCTGCTTGGGGACCTGTTGCTCCTGTTGGCGGCAGGAGGAGCTTGCCGTTGCTGTGCTGCTTGTGGACTCGCTTGCTCACTGTTGGGCAGAGGAAGGCTGCCGATTGGCTTGCTGCTGGTGGCTCGTTGCTCCGCTTTGGTCAGAGGCACTCCTGTCTTGCTGACTGTGGCTCTGCTCCTGTTGGGCAGGCGGGCTTCCAAGTGGCTTGCTGCTGTTGGCTGTTGCTCCTGTTGGGCAGGAGGAGGTCAGGGATTGCTTATGGTGGCGCTTGCTCCTGTTGGGCAGGAGGAGGTGCCGTGGCTTGCTTCTGTGGCTCTTGCTCCTGTTGGGCAGGAGGAGCTGCCGTGGCTTGCTTCTGTGGCTCTTGCTCCTGTTGGGCAGGGGGAGGTGCCGAGGCTTGCTGCTGTGGCACTTGCTCCGTTTGGGCTGGTGGGCCTGCTGTGGCTTGCCGCTGTGGGGCTTGCTCCTCTTGGGCAGGAGGGGCTTCCGTGGGCTCCTGCTGTGGCGCTTGCTCAGCTGAAATTTTCAGTTAGACTGTTTAGTTTTTCAATGTTTTTTAAAGTATTATGTCTGTTTATTCTTTCACACTTCCCATCTCTCTCACTTCAGAATACAGTCATTACATTTAAAATTACATGAAACCATTCCATTTTAGGTTACTTTCATATTCCCCACTTTCACATTCCCCAGCAGTGATGCTTTATCAAGTTGATTCACTTGAACTCACTTCGGACTTGACCTGGACTCGACTCAGCAATAAATGATGCACTGACTTGATTCTACCCACAACTTGTATATTTTTGATGACTGACTTGCTGGTGTCATTCACTTCAAGCATCAGGCAAAACCTGGCCCCTTAGTCTGGGGCCCATTCCTTGGAGGACAACAGCAAAGGCTTGAGGTGAAAGTATCCCTCTAAAGCTTTTGAAAAGCTTTAGAAGGCTCCTCTGATTTGCACGAGGAACAAGCTGCTGAGCAGACCTAAACCCCATTACCTCCAAGAAGAAAGGGGAGGAATTCTCTGCTCTACCAAAGTTCCTTCTCCATGTTATTTTAAAGTGAGATGGAACAGTTTGTAATTACAAGCCTTTGTTTGGTGCCAGTGCATACAGAGTCTAGGGATTCTGTTGGTCTACCGGCCACTCCGTGCGCTAACAGATTCCCTGGCCGAGCTGACACAGTTGGTCTCGGAACTGGTGCTGGAGTCCCCTAGGCTTCTTGTCCTGGGGGACCTCAACATCCCTTTCGAGGCCAATGGTATTCCAACTTGTGCAGCTCGGGAGTTCATGACTACCATGACAGCCATGGGCCTGTCTCAATTAGTCTCAGGGCCAACACATTGTGCTGGTAATACTCTTGATGTGATCTTCAGTACGGACATGGAGGCTCCGTGGGTAGAGATCTCTAATGTCTCTCCCTTGTCATGGACGGATCATTTCCTGGTTGAGGCTAGAATCAATTTTTTCTATTTTATTGTTTTCCTGTTCCTGTTTTGTATATGTTTTTAACTGATTATTGGATTTTAACTGTATTGTAATGTCTTTTATATGTTGTACGCCCCCTGATCATAACCAG
>NC_056522.1:7977663-7992731 GCF_019175285.1 Sceloporus undulatus | reverse complement strand
TCATACCCATGGAAGGGCGGGATATAAATAAAATTTATTATTATTATTATTATACAAAATGACACATTCAAGTAGATCTTTCACACCCCAGCAATTATAGGAATAGAGTTTCCACATTAACATTATTGTGCCATACCCCCGCCCCCGGACTCAGACTCAGACAGTGATACAATGGGACAAGATCAGGCAGAGTGGCCAAGAGTGAGACAGGAGGCCCTGACACTCAGAGAACGGCCCTTGCTAGTGAGACAGAAAGTCATGAAAGCATGGCAATTTCAGAACAGCTAGATACAGAACTCATAATATCTACTGTGGCAATTCAATAGATAGAGAGAAAAGCCCTGGGTAGGTTGGAGTGTTTAAGTGTCAGATGCTCATTAATCAGATAACAGCTGCATGCTGATAACTGACCAAAACTTCCAGCACCTTTCCTAGGCAACTTGTTGCTTACAACAAACCTTTCCTCATGGATGCACCTTTCCTGGCTCAGGTTCCTGAGTTGTGTTGCCTGATAACCTCAGAACCTGTCCCATTTGCAGACTGCTCATTTGGATCTCCCTTTTGGATTATTGTTTGGATTGATTGATTGATTGATTGATTATGCTTGACTCAGTCTGATCTAACCACTCTGCTACATTCCCCCTTTCTGGGGACAGGACAGGCTGCATCCTATGGAATCCTGGGGTTTGTAGTTTTGTGATTCACTAAAGTGGGTCTCTTACTAAAAATTCTAAATGGCCCTCCCTAAGATGCAAATCCAATAGTTTCATAGAACTGAGCATGGCAGTTCAAGCGGAATCAGAGTCCTAGAATGGTGTGGTGTCAAAAGGTGCCAGATGAGCATTTTTGGGAAACAGAGGGAAACAGAGGGAAGCATCACAGCTCTTTATCTGATGCAATCCAGCCTCTTGCAACAGGTATTAAGCCTAAACAAAATCTGCCCACACTATCCCAGGACCAATATTCCCAATCACAATGGGTGGATAATAGCCCACCTGGCCTGGGGTGATCTTTTTCTCCTGGGAAGCAACTGGAAGATGGATCCTTTGGATTATATAGGGCAAAACCATAAAAAGGAAATTGATCTGAGAGATGTGGCCAATCTTCCATCCAGTAGCTATGATAACAGTATAAATGAAGTTTACTTCCCTAGTCTGTTTCTAGTCTTGAATTTCCAAGCAAAAATGAAATTATCTAGCAGAGATAATAAAATCGGCTGACTGACTGACTTAAAACAATGTAAACCATAACATGATTTTAAAAGGCTAAGAACATATTCAACCATGCAAAACATCAGACAAAGACAGATTAAAACTGGCTACAATGCAATCACCAATTAAATATGGTAAGAATTGTAATCTTAATGTAAAATCAACCACTTTTTCTTTAACCTGGTATATCCGTGTGTTTGTGTGTGTGTGTGTGTGTGTGTGTGTGTGTGTGTTGGAGATGAACTGACAGAAGAAAACTAATGAAATAACCCGTGAGTTCAGGAGAAATAGTTTACTTAAATCTTCACACATTTTTGGGTCACTGTTCGATTTCATTGATTTGTTAATTCATTTACTTGGGAGCAAATCCCACTAACCTCAAGTATACAAAGGAATCCAGGAAGGAACTGGATAGTATCCTCAAATGTAAAGAGGTATCATTAAATACCAAAGTAATAATTATCCGTGCCATAGCATTTCTGATTGCTATGGATGGTTCTGAAAGCTAGATAGTGAAGAAAACTGACAAGAAAAGAATTAATTAATTCATTTGAAAGTGGTACTGGAGAAGAGTTCTATAGATACCACCAAAATTACCAGTACATGAGTCATTGAGCAAATCAACCCTGAACTCTTTCTTTAAGGCAAAATGACCAAACTGAGGCTATCATGCTTTTGACAGATTATGAGAAGACGGGTCTCATTATAAAAGGCAATAATGCTTAGAAAGTAGAAGGCAGTAGGAAAAGAGAAAGACAGTATTACAGGTAGATAGATGCAATCAAAAAAGCAACAGCGGACCTAAATTTGAAAGACCTGAGTGGTCTGTTGATGACTGGGGCTCATGGAGTTCTCTCATTCATCGGGTTGCTATAAGTCAGAGCCAACTTGGAGGCAATTAACAGCAGTAAATGCAAAGAACCTCATTGTCTCTGTCTGTTCTCTCCTCTGCAAAGAAGAAAGGAGCATATAGTGTTAGTTATAGTGTTATACCCCATTTTAACTGCCATGGCAACATCCCATGGAATCCTTGGATTTGCATTGTAGGGAGGATCATCTAGAAATCTCGGCCAGAGGGTTCTAGTGCCACACCAAACTACGAACTACAAACCCCATGATTCTGTAAAATGAAACCATGGTAATTAAAGTGGAATAGCAGCATTGTAACTGTGTAGTGCGAATGAATCCAGAAGGAAAGAATGAGAGAGAGAATGAATATGGGCCACCTTTTAAACTAGAAACCCGAAAACCTATTCCATGTTACTGGTTTAGAAAAATTATTTATTTTGCTTTGTCCAAAAATATAAATGAATCAAAAATGTTATTTCAATCTGAATGAAATATCTCTGAATCACTGTCTTTTTGAATCAATGACTTGTATACAGAAGTACGTATGCATGTACCCTTTTGCATACATGTACACCTACACATGTGCTAAGATGTCTTCTTACCTGTACCTCCTTGGGAAAGGAGGAAGAGCACAGCACAGAGAAAGTAAAACCTCATGGCTTGCATTTCCTTTTGAGATCCCAGGACTTGGGAAGCAGCTGCAAAACTGAAGGAGGGCAATTCATGATCTGACCAGGAGATTTCTTCTATTTAACAAGCTGTACAGTCAATGGAATGTGGATGGATAACTCCATAGGTCGGTGGGCTGTATACGCAAATAGTACATAGACTTTTCCAGTATCTACCAGTTTTGTACCAGAACTCTCAGCATCTTCTTCTTTTTTAAATTTAACATACACTATTTGTTTAGCTGAACAGTCATTGGAAGAGTCAATAAATTCCAAAACTTTTCGCAAGAGATGCTCATCAATGCTACTTTAAAGTTCTTCTCCTTTTTGCTTTTGCTCTTTCCTTTTAAAGTATGAACAGAAACTTGGGTCCACTCTACTCTGCTCCAAAGTTGCCCTCCCAAATGTGCACACTTATCCAGACATATCTGCAGATTGTGTATCCCTCTGCATGCACAACGCCACCAAAGATGCTTCCACAATTTGCAGATGAAGACACAATATTTCAGGACCAAGAGTTGTATCACTCTGTGATAGGTAGTTTATTGTATCTGTCACAATGGACATTGAGCATTTTGAGTAGGCTTGTGTCAAAACCTACTATAAATGCTTGGCAAGGAGTGAAACATGTTCTAAAGTATCTGAAAAATACAACCAACATGTGTTTGGAATTAAATTGCTAGAGTTCACAAGAGAGCCAATGATTTGTGGATAGTCACTAGGCAGGTGGCACATGGGATAGGAAGTCCACAACTGAGATGAGACTCAGTAGTCAGATACAAAGCCAGAAAATCAAATGCGATTTCACTTTCAATAGCGGAGGCTGAATTTGCTACATTGTCTGAAATATGCAGTGAGTTGGTATGGTACAAACCCAATGTTGGTAGATTTAGGAATACCAATTGACAAAGCCATTATAGAGAATTCACAAACATGCATACAAATTGCCAAGGCTGAGAGAGTACAAGCCAGAAGAAAGCATGTGGATATTAAATACTATAATGTAAAACAGGCAATAAGTGAAGGTTTGATTTGATTAACATATTGTGAATCAGAGTACAATTTAGCAGATGTCATGGTTAAATGATTGTGTGCAAGAAAGCATCAAGAGATGGCTGAGAAGCTGGGAATGGTGAAATATAAAATGTCAATTCTATGAATATTCAGTCCCATCAAATTGCAGTGATGTAAGTCTATGTAAAAATTGAATGGAATTTCACTGGAAGGATGCTGGATAATACAACATAAGTGAAAGGCTGCAGCATGGTGACTGACATGGAGTGTCATCATCACACATTACACAAAAACCTAGTCTGCTGATAATGAAGGAAATGGAATTGTGCAGAAAACGTTTTCATCTGTGCCTTGTCTTTGCAAATTGTGCATTTCGGCTGCACATCATATATTTTGGGGTTGTGCGTCCTATACTTTGCACTGTTTGTACATCCTCTATTGTGCATTGCAATTGTACAATATATACTTTCCATTGTGTTTTCACGGCTTATACTTGGCATTGTGGTTGTGCATCATGCATTGTAGATAGTACACAATAGTAATTGACTACTGACGAATAGCCAGTGACATTGTCATTGGTACTTAGTCATTGACATGTGTTGCATAATGTTGTTATTTGCATAGGGGTTGTGTAGTGCTGTGGCATATGTCCACATGTAGCTACTTACACTACACAGAGAGGATGTTGGATTGAAGACTGGGACTGTCTCTGCATCCGTATAAACTACATTTCTTTACATTGGGACATTCTTGAAAGGGGGACAAACTTAATTCACAATTCTAATTGATCAGACTAGTGCCACAGGAAAATACATTGGGGGGTTTTCCTACCAAAGGCCTGGAAATTACAGAAGTATACACTCTTGGATCTCAACAGCACCATCACTAGAGTGGTAAGTCTACCCAGGTTCCCATTAAAAGTTTAAAGGATCTGTCCAAAGTGTTGAACCTATTTGGGGGATAGTGTTCAACACCTTAGAATGCAACTTTGGTTTTGGACTAAAATTGGGCTAAAACCCAAAGCAGATTTACTGTTCCACTAGCATGGGAAGTCACCCTGGGTAGGGCTGTAGCTTGCCTAAATGGATCCTGATTTCTTGGGTTTGAGTCAAAAAAGGAAATCATCCCTCGTTACATTCTCCATCCATCTCTTCATGATTCTTCAAAATCTCCTGACACCCTGCTTTCCACGTTGTCTTGCATATTTTGCAGGGCCATCAGACAGACCATATCTCCCTATATGAGCCTACCCAAACCCTGAAACCCACAAGAGAGGCACTCTTCTCAATCCCAACACCATCCCAGGCATGGCTGGTGGGAACACAAGAGAAGACCTTCTTGCTGGCTGTTCCTAAACTCTGGAACTCCCTCCTAGTCTCCTCCCTTCTGTCCTTCCATCAGTCAGCCTTTGGGAACTGAATGCTTTTAACCAAAGGAATGTTAAGTGCTGCATTGCTTTAATCTGTGTTGTTTAACTATATATATATATATATATATATATATATATATATATATATAGAAAGAGAGAGAGAGAGAGAGAGAGAGTATGGCTAGAATTCAGAATGGAACCTACATCTCTGTAAGGGGACAACAGCATTTTTATATACTGTAGTCTGTATTCACTTAGGAGCTGCTGTAATGTTACTATGTGTCAGTACAATGGTGGAGTACCCGACACACTATGGCCCAATGCACAATGGACAATTCATCCAGACATTGCCTAAAAAGTGCTGGAGCACAACAGAATGTCTGTTGTGCAGCAGAAGTGCCTGGTGCACATTGCAGCACTCTTGCCAGTACCCTGATAGGCATCTCTGCAATTCATTATGAATCTAAATATTGATAGAGGTACGCAATGTGGTCTGGGATCATAGAATCATAGAGTTGGAAGAGACCGCAAGGGCCATCCAGTCCAACCTCCTGCCATGCAGGAAATCCAAATCAAAGCATCCCCAACAGATGGCCATCCAGCCTCTGCTTAAAGACCTCCAAGGAAGGAGACTCCACTACACTCCGAGGGAGTGTGTTCCACTGTCGAACAGCCCTTACTGTCAGGAAGTTCTTCCTAATGTTGAGGTGGAATCTTTTTTCCTATAGCTTGCATCCATTGTTCTGGGTCCTGTCCTCTGGAGCAGCAGAAAACAAGCTTGCTCCCTCCTCAATATGACATCCCTTCAAATATGTAAACAAGGCTATCATATCACTTCTTAATCTTCTCTTCTCCGGGCTAAACATCCCCAGCTCCCTAAGTCGTTCCTCATAGGGCAAGGTTTCCAGACCTTTCACCATTTTAGTTGCCCTCCTTTGGACACGCTCCAGTTTCTCAATGTCCTTTTTGAATTGTGGTGCCCAGAACTGGACACAGTATTCCAGGTGGGGCCTGACCAGAGCAGAATACAGTAGCACTATTACTTCTCTTGATCTAGACACTATACTTTTATTGATGCAGCCTAAAATTGCATTGGCCTTTTTAGCTGCCACATCACTCTGTTGACTCATGTAGAATCTCAGTTTATAATTGTAATATGGTTAATAATATTATTTGGTTTGAATATTGACTTTTTGTTTGTTTAAAGTCATAATATCATAGACTCATAGAATTGGAAGGACCATCCAGTCCAACCCTCTTCTACTATGCAGTTAAGTTCAGTTCTTCTTTATTACATTCATATACTCAACTACTATGTAGGAATACACAATCAAAGCACTCTCGACAGATAGCCATCCAGCCTGTTTAAAAAACTCCAAAAAGGAGACACCAACATTTTCTGAGACAGTGTGTTCAATGGTCAACCAGTTTTTACGATCAGAAAGGTCTTCCTACACATTGAGGTGGAATCTCTTTTCCTGTAGTTCACATCCATTGCTCTGGGTCCTAGTCTTTGGAGCTGCAGAAAACAAACTTGTTCCATCTCTTCAAATATTTTAATAGGGCTATCATATCACCTCTTGACCTTCTCTTCTCTAGGCTAAAGATACCCAGCTCCCTAAGTCTCTCCTCATAATCACACTGATTTTCTGGACCCATTTCAAACCGGCTTCCGGGCGGGCTATGGAGTTGAGACTGCCATGGTCGCCTTAGTTGATGATCTCCGTCTGGGCATGGACAGGGGGGAGCGTGTCCCTGTTAGTGCTCTTGGACATCTCAGCGGCCTTCGATACCATCGACCATGGTATCCTTCTGGGACGACTGAGGGAGTTGGGAATTGGGGGCACTGCTTTGCAGTGGTTCCATTCCTACCTCTCGGGCAGGTCCCAGATGGTGGAGCTGGGGGACTGTCGCTCCGATAGGAGGGCCCTTACATCTGGTGTCCCTCAAGGAGCGATTTTGTCCCCTATGCTATTCAACATTTACATGAAGCCGCTGGGAGAGATCATCCGGAGACATGGGGCGCGGTGTTATCAGTACGCTGATGACACCCAGATAATTTTCTCTATGTCTCCGACTGATTCAGTAACTAAGGATGGCATCTCTCCTCTAGATGCCTGCTTGGCGTCGGTAATGGGCTGGATGAGGGAGAACAAACTCAGCATGAATCCAGGGAAAACGGAAGTACTGGTGATAGGTTCCCCGGTTTCTGGTGGTGAGATCTGTCACCCGGTCCTGAACGGGGTCACGCTCCCACTGAAGGACTCGGTGCGCAGCTTGGGAGTGCTCCTTGATTCGTCGCTCCAGCTGACTTCTCAGGTGGATGCGACGGTCAGGAGTGCCTGTTATCAGCTTCGGCTGATACGCCAGCTGCGTCCCTACCTGGACCGAAAGGACCTAGAAACTGTTGTACATGCTTTGGTAACCTCTCGATTGGATTTCTGCAACGCGCTCTACATGGGGCAACCCTTGTACCAAACCCGGAAGCTGTAATTGGTGCAGAATATGGCAGCTAGATTGGTCGCTGGTAGTTCCAGGTCGGACCATGTAACACCTATTCTAAAAGATCTCCACTGGCTGCCTATTCGCTTCCGAGCTCAATACAAGGTGTTGGTTTTGACCTATAAAGCCCTAAATGGCTTGGGCCCAGGGTACTTGGAGGACCGCCTCTCCCCATATAATCCGCCTCGCACACTCAGAACTTCCGGGACTAAACTGTTGGAGGTCCCTAGGTCCAATCATATACGGACCTCACAGAGGGCTTTTACTACGGCTGCCCCTTCCCTTTGGAATAAGCTCCCTGCAGAGCTTCGCTCCGCCGCCTCATTAGCTGTTTTTAAAAAACAGTTGAAAACATACCTTTTCCGGCTGGCCTTCCCACCTTAATTTGTCTATTTTCCTGCCCCCTTCTCCCTTTTCCCTTTTGACCCTGGATCGATGTTTTATTTTCATTTCTTTTTGCCCCTGACATGTGTATTTTCCTATTTTATTGTTTTCCTGTTCCTGTTTTTTGTAGTAATGTTTTTAATTGTTATATTGGATTTTAACCTTTTATTGTAATGTTTTTATAAATCTTGTAAGCCGCCCTAATCATATTCATGGAAGGGCGGGGTATAAATAAAATTTATTATTATTTATTATTATTATAAGGCATGGTTCCCAGACTCTTCACCATATTGTTCACCCTCCTCTGGACATGCTCCAGCTTGTAAACATCTTTCTTGAATTGTGGTGACCAGAACTGGACACAGGATTCCAGTGAGGTCTGACCAAAGCAAAAGAGAGTGATACTATTACTTCCCTCAGTCTAGACAATATACTCCTATTGATGCAGCCTAGAATCTCATTGGCTTTTTTAGCTGCTTTGTTACAGTACTGGCTCATATTCAGCTTGTTGTCTACTAAGATTCCTAGATCCCTTCCACATGTACTGTTGTCAAGCCAGGTTTCCAACATCCTATATCTGTACATTTCATTTTTTCTGGCTAAGTGTAGTGCCTTATATTTCTTCATGTTGAAATTCGTTTTGTTAGTTTAGACCTTCCCAGCCTTGGGAATGTAAACAATAATAATGGCAGTGGTGGTGATTCTTCAGCCAGAAGAAAGATTTCACCACTCGAACCTGCCTTTAAAAAGGGAACAACAAATGTGTAGATGAACCAATGTCATTTTCATCTTCTGCAGAGGCTAAGGCATCCCACTCCACCATGTTTTTGGTTCATGGTCATCATGTACAGCCTTGGGAGGTATGGGCCTTCAGGGAAGTGTTTTTATGGTTTACGTAAACTAGGGAAGAAATTCTGCAGAACCAGAAACACCAGCATTCCACAGGCAGGGAGCAAAGACATAAGAGTAGGCAGGTGATATGAATCTGGCCTCTACTGAACAGATATATAAAGTTCTGTTGGTTTTATTGCTCTTTATTTTCTCAAGCCCCAAATTTTTCCCCCTGTGAGAAACTCATCTCAGTGTGTGGTAAACCTCCTGGGTGGGAAACCTGGCCTGCAGAAACCAAGACGTGAAGAATACTAATATAGAATATTTGCATCCTTATCATGAGAGCCAGCATGGTGTATTCATTTGATCACTGAACTAGGATTCTGGAGTTCAGGGTTCGATTCCTTGTTCAGCTATGGAAACCCACTGGGTGACCTTAAGGGAGTCACACACTCTACTCACCAGAAAACCCTATGCTAGGGTCACCCTAGGGATGCCATAGGTCATAATCAACTAGAAGGTATACAACAACAATCCTTAACATGGATCAAGAAGAAAGATGCATAATTTTTCATAAGTAATGAAATGAAATAAATAATGTGTATTGAATATGACTAAACTGAAGCTATCATACTTTGGGCATATTAAGAAACAATGTGACTCAATAGGAAATATGGTAATGCTCAGTAAAATGGAATGCAGTGGGAAAAGAGGAAGGTGGACTGATTCATTCAAAGAAACCAGAGCCCTGTGTTTGCAAGACCTGAGCAGGTCAGTCGATGACCTGGGGGTGGACTTGGAGGTCTGTCATACATAGAGTTGCCAGAAGCTGAAGTCGACGAAATGGCAAATGATAACAACATTAATTTAGTAGAACAATCTCTACAGGGAGGATGAGAAACTTATTAGATTAGATAAAATACTGGATTTTGTGACTTGCTCAGATCAATTACAGTCGGTCCTTCTTATACACAGATTTTTTATACATGGATTCAAGCATACACGGTTTGAAAATGTTCCAATAAAGTATAAATTTACCTTGATTTTCCATTTTTTATAAGAGACACCATTTTGCTATGTCATTATATTTAATGGGACTTGAGCATACACGGATTTTGTTATACACGGGGGATCTTGGAACCAAACCCCAGCGTATAACAAGGGTCCACTGTACTTGTTTGGTTCACTTGCACTACCAAATCAGTTAGTCAAAAATGTGAGAGCCAGCATGGCGAGTGGTTTAAATGTTGGAGTAGGATTCTGGGAGACTAGGGAAACCCCACTTGGAGACCTTGGGCAAGTCACACACACTCCCAGCCCCAGAGGAAGGCAATGCCAAACCTCTGAATAAGTCTTGGCAAGAAACCCATATGACAGCCTCAGTGTTGGGGCGGGGGGGGGGGATGTTGGATGACCCTTGAGGTCTCTTCCAACCCTTTGATTCTATGATTCTATGAGAGAATCACCATAAATTAGGATCCAGTTGAAGCTGATAATAACAATTCCATCTAGTTGATAATAGCACTTTTGTAGGTATCTGTGTTTGAACTAGCATGATGTATTTGAGCATTGGATTAGGACTCTGGGAGACCAGGGTTTGAACCCCTAGTCAGCCCTGGAAACTCACTTGGTGAACTTGGGAAACCCACACTCTCTCAGAGAGCAATGGCAAAACTGCTCTGAACATATCTTGCCAAGAAAATCCAATGATAAAGCTGCCATAAATCAGAATCAACATGAAGGAAGATGACAATTACAAATAGCAATCTAGTACCATAGTTGGCTCTTGCTGCTGCAATTGTTTATGCAAAGTATCAGAGGCAGATTTTAAACCTGGTGTAAAAGAGCAGCTAAAAAAAATGACATTTGCTGTTATGGTTATATGAATACATTATTTGCAAACAAAAGGAAAGAAATAGTAGCACTCATGTCTTTGATCTGCTTTTCATAATTTCCTTTTATTAGTTTCTACGAAAAATATCAGTGGCACAGAACTGTACCACCTTATAAAACGAAATTTTAAATGATACTTCACAAATTTCCTTTTCAGTCAGTCTTTTTTGCTTTGCCCTTTCTTGTGTTTGTACTCAGCTGAAAAGAATAAAGAATTCATTTTGTAAAAATAGGATTTCAAACCCACATTTAAAATCTGCATAATGTTTCATTGTTTAGTTACTCAGTTTTAACATCATCTTTGGCCTGAATCGTGTTGTTAAACTCAATTAGAATAGGACTATTGTATCAATGGGATTTGTCTACTTTTCAAGGATCAAACATTACATTTGTGAGGATCCAAATGTTCATCCGCATCACACATTTTCGCAGCATTTCCTATTACGGCTACAATTAGCTGGAAGAGGATCACCAGAAGGACAGTCTTCTTCTGGTGGGTCATGACAGTGTCCTCCCATCTGTTCACACGTTTTAGGTGGCTCTGTGGAAAAGAAAGAAATAATCCTATTAGTGTTTGGAATCTCTCCTCTTTCCAAAAGAAAGAGGAACAGAGAAAGAAAGGTGGCTGCCCAACTGCAGAATTAATGTGGTTTGACACCACTTTAACTGTCATGGCTCCATCCTAAGGGAATCCTGATATTTATAGTTAGTTGTGACACCAGATTTCTCTGATAAAGAAGGCTAAATGTCTTACAAAACTACAGATCCCATAATCCCATAGCATTGAGCCATAACAGTTAAAGCAGTGCCAATGCAAATGCAGCCGGACAGATAGAACTGTAGAAAACATTGAGAAAGGAACAGCCTGAAACCCATTCACATTACATAATTATAGCACTATTATTCCACTTTAACTTCCATAGTTCTGTCCAATGGAATCCAAGGACGGGCAGTTTAGAGGACATGGGTCGGAGTTTGCATGATCTGAGCAGAGCATTGCAGGACAGGGGATATTGGAGATGTCTTATCCACTGGGTTGTCATGTATCAGAGGTGACTCAAGGGCACTTAACAACAACAACACCATCATTTCAAATTTCAGCCAGAGAGTTCCACTAAACTAGAAACCCCAGAATTCCATAGGATGGGCAGTTAAACTGGAATGATAGTGCTATAACTGTGTAGTGTGAATGGCCCTCAGAGTTCTATGATACTACTGTTTTGTATTGCAACTCACAACTCTCAGCCAGCAGGCAATAATTTCCCCATCAGCCATGCTGAATGAGGAATGCAGTACACCAAAAAATGTACACTCTTCTTCCAACGGCTCTAAGATGTCATCAACAACCCTGAAGCCCCCACAAAGCCCTCTAAACTTTAAAAAGAATACAAATTGGACTTTTTGGCAGGGATGATATTTTTGCCCCCAAATGGGCACAAACCACAGCATTTTGCATCTCCAGACCCTCCAAAATCCCACAAAACACAAATAAAAAAATTAAAATTAGCTGAAAATCATCCAAGCTGGCAACCAATTGTAGCACCACCGCAATGTAACCCATCAGGTGGGTGCATGGTGGAAATATAGGTCCCATTATCTATGTGGTTGCCCACCACCATGGTAGAAGTATCCTCAGCATTCTCACAAAATTAACACTGCTGGGGGGATGTTATCCCAGTCAAACCAAGCCCTATGAGGAACGACTTAGGGAGCTGGGTATGTTTAGCCTGGAGAAAAGAAGGTTAAGAGGTGATATGATAGCCCTGTTTAAATATTTGAAGGGATGTCATATTGAGGAGGGAGCAAGCTTGTTTTCTACTGCTCCAGAGACTAGGACCCGGAGCAATGGATGCAAGCTGCAGAAAAAGAGATTCCACTTCAACATTAGGAGGAACTTCCTGACAGTAAGGGCTGTTCGACAGTGGAACACACTTCCTCGGAATTAATCTACCAAATCAGTTAGTCAAAATGGGAGAGCCAGCTGCGAGGTTTAAATGTTGGAGTAGGATTCTGGGAGGACTAGGAACCCCCCACTTGGAGACCTTGGGCAAGTCCACACACCCAGCCCACCAGAGGAAGGCAATGCCAAACCTCTGAATAAGTCTTGGCAAAACCCTATGACACCTCAGTGTTGGGCGGGGGGGGGTGTTGGATGACCTTGAGGTCTCTTCCAACCCTTTGATTCTATGATTCTATGAGAGAATCACCATAAATTAGGATCCAGTTGAGCTGATAAAACAATTCCATCTAGTTGATAATAGCAACTTTTGTAGGTATCTGTGTTTGAACTAGCATGATGTATTGAGCATTGGATTAGGACTCTGGGAGACCAGGGTTTGAACCCCTAGTCAGCCCTGGAAACTCACTGGTGAACTTGGGAAACCCACACTCTCTCAGAGAGCATGGCAAAACAAAACTGCTCTGAAATATCTTGCCAAGAAAATCCAATGATAAGCTGCCATAATCAGAATCAACATGAAGGAAGATGACAATTAACAAATACAATCTAGTACCATAGTTGGCCTTCTGCTGCTGCAATTGTTTATGCAAGTATCAGAGGCGATTTTAAACTGGTGTAAAAGAGCAGCTACAAAAAAAATGACTTTGCTGTTATGGTTATATACATATATTTGCAAAACAAAAGGAAAAAATAGTAGCACTCATGTCTTTGATCTGCTTTTCATAATTTCCTTTTATTAGTTTCTACGAAAATATCAGTGGCACAGAACTGTACTAACCTTATAAAACGAATTTAAATGATACTTCACAATTTTTCCTTTGTCAGTCGCGTCTTTTTTGCTTGGCCCTTCTTGTGTTTGTACTCAGCTGAAAAAATAAGAATTCATTTTGTAAAAATAGGATTTCAAACCCACATTTAAATCCATAATGTTTTCATTTTTAGTTACTCAGTTTAACATCATCTTTGGCCTGAAGCGTGTTGTTAACTCAATGAAATAGGACTATGTATCAATGGATTTTTCTATTCAAGGATCAAACATTCATTTGTGAGGATCCAAATGTTCATCCGCATCAACATTTTCGCAGCTTTCCTATTACGGCTACTTCATTAGCTGGAAGATCACCAGAGGACAGTCTTCTTCTGGTGGGTCATGACAGTGTCCTCCCATCTGTTCACACGTTTTAGGTGGCTCTGTGGAAAAGAAAGAAATAATCCTATTAGTGTTTGAATCTCTCCCTTTCCAAAAGAAAGAGGAACAGAGAAAGAAAGTGGCTGCCAACTGCAGAATTAATGTGGTTGAACACCACTTTACTGTCATGGCTCCATCCTAAGGGAACCTGAATTTATAGTTAGTTGTGACACCAGATTTCTCTGATAAAGAAGGCTAAATGTCTTACAAACTACAGATCCCATAATCCATAGCATTGAGCCAATAACATTTAAAGCAGTGCCAATGCAATGCAGCCGACAGATAGAACTGTAGAAAACATTGAGAAAGAACAGCTGAAACCCATTCACATACATATTATAGCACATTATTCCACTTTAACTTCCATAGTTCTTCCAATGGAATCCAAGGACGGGCAGTTTAGAGGACATGGGTCAGAGTTGCATGATCTGAGCAGAGCATGCAGGATAGGGGATTTGGAGATGTCTCATCCACTGGGTTGTCATGTGTCAGAGGTGACTCAAGGGCACTTAACAACAACAACACCATCATTTCAAATTTCAGCCAGAGAGTTCCACTAAACTAGAAACCCCCAGAATTCCAAAGGGTGGGCAGTTAAACTGGAATGATATGCTATAACTGGGTATGTGGAATGGCCCTCGAGTTCTATGATACTACTGTTTTGATGCAACTCACAACTCTCAGCCAGCAGGCAATAATTTCCCCATCAGCCATGCTGAGAGGAATGCAGTACACCAAAAAATGTACACTCTTCTTCCAACGGCTCTAAGATGTCATCAACAACCCTGAAGCCCCCAAAGCCCTCTAAACTTTAAAAGAAATAAAATGGACTTTTTGGCAGGGTGATATTTTTGCCCCCAAATGGGCACAAACCACAGCATTTTGCATCTCCAGAACCTCCAAAATCCCACAAAACACACAAATAAAAAAATTAAAATTAGCTGAAAATCATCCAAGCTGGCAACCAATTGTAGCACCACACACGCAATGAACCCTAGGTGGGTGATGGTGGAAATAGGTCCATTATATGTGGTGCCCACCACCATGATAGAAGATTCCTCAGCATTCTCACAAAATAACACTGCTGGGGGGATGTTATCCCAGTCAAACCAGCCCTATGAGGAACGACTTAGGGGCTGGGTATGTTTAGCCTGGAGAAAAGAGGTTAAGAGGTGATATGATAGCCTGTTTAAATAGT
>NC_056522.1:7973751-7977638 GCF_019175285.1 Sceloporus undulatus | reverse complement strand
AATACTTGAAGGGATGTCATATTGAGGGGGGAGCAAGCTTGTTTTCTACTGCTCCAGAGACTAGGACCCGGAGCAATGGATGCAAGCTGCAGAAAAAGAGATTCCACTTCAACATTAGGAGGAACTTCCTGACAGTAAGGGCTGTTCGACAGTGGAACACACTTCCTCGGAGTGTAGTGGAGTCTCCCTCCTTGGAGGTCTTCAAACGTAGGCTCAATGGCCATCTGTCGGGGATGCTTTGATCTGGATTTCCTGCATGACAGAATGGGGTTGGACTGGATGGCCCTTGCGGTCTCTTCCAACTCTATGATTCTATGATTCTATGGCCTGTTACAGACAGGCCAAAATAAAGCTGCTTCGAGTCATTTTGGAGGTATGGTATTTCAATGATACATGCGTTCTAAGAGTCCAAAAGATGCACCAAAGCCACGCTCCAGTCCTAAGGAACTTATTTCAGTTCTGATACGACTGCCAGTATGGTGTAGTGGTTTGAGCACTGGACTAGGTCTCCAGAGACTCAGAAACTGAGATTCCTTGGTCAGCCAAAGAAACACATTGGGTGACCTTGGGCAAGTTACACAGTCTCAGTCTCACAGGGAGCCAAAAGCAAACCCCCTTGCCAAGAAGACACTATGATAAATGTGTCAGGTTCACTCAGAAATGACTTGAAGGCACACAATAGCAGCAACTGCCATAGAAAGCTCACTTCCTTGGATGTAAGCCCCCTGAATGCAATGCATCCTACATCCAAGTAAACATCTCTAGGACTGGGCCTGTGAAGATCATACTGCAGATACTGCCTACGGTTCAACATGTCATTATGCCCCTGAAACACAAAGAATAGCAGGTGAGACCTGGTGTTTCATACTTACAACTCTTTCCCACTTTCAAGACAATAAGTCCTTCAATATTAAGAAGAGTGAAAAGAACATCTTTTCTTGGAAATATCAGCAACCGAAGAAGATCCTACTACACTGTGCTTTTATAATACAAATCTGTTATCAAATCATTATGTAGGGATTTCACTACCCCATCCTTCTGCTGAATACTAATATTTTGCAACCACTGGTGGGACTTCTCATGAGTCTGATTACTTTCTCTGTGTGACTGCACAGTTGCTATTTCTGCAATCCCTATTAATGTGCAGTGGATGTTTCTGCAATCCAGATTAATCAAGTTAAAGTTCTCCCAGCCAAACCAGGAAAGATTAGCAGACCATGTTACTCCACTGGCTGTGCTTTTAGTTGCTGAAGACCTCTCAGAAGCTTTAAATGAGCTAATAAAATCCCCCCTGTTAAATATTGATTGTGGGTACCCTCTTGGTACCCTGACATTTTGGGTAACACCAGCATGGATTTGGACAAAGACATTTTGTCACTATCTTAATTTGCTTCCATGGTCAAGAATCACCTTCTTATCTCGGAACTACTCATTGCTACATCTTTAGACATTTGTCAATACTTGTATATTTTATGCTTCTTTTCCTGCACCTCTCCCTAGGTTGCTCTAGGATCTACAGTCCAAAAAGTAACTTTAAGCCACTGCTTAAACCAGTTATCAAGTCTAATAACCAAATGGATATCCTTGAAGAACTGGGCACTGCTTACCTGTACAACATAGTCTGTTGTTACTGCAGGTGCCTGCAGGCACTTCGTCAGAATCACATTCTTCCATTTCTGGAGGCATGCAATGGCCATTCAAATCTACACAGTTCAGTATAGGCTTCTCTGTGCAAAAATATACATCAGTAACATTGTTTTAAATTAAGTTGCAGCAAATTTATGGGGAGGGAGGTTTTGATGCAGTCTGGTCAACACTGTTCTCCTCATTAGGGAATCTTGAGCTACATCTACACTGTAAAGTTAATGCACTTTGACGTTGTTTTAATTGTCATGGCTCAATGTATGGAATTCTGAGATTTGTAGATTTATAGCCCTCTCTGTTAGACAGCTCTGGTGCCACACCACAACAAACTACAAATCCCAGAATTCAATAGGATGGAGCCATGACACTTAAAGTGAATTCAAACTACATCAAGTCAATCGTTGTTATGCAAAAAAAATATCAATTTTAAGAGCACATCTAATGATCACAATCATTGTTGTGATACACTAAGGGATTTGGTTCACATTGTGATGCAGCCTCCAGTGCTCATTGGCTGAGCAACCCTGATAACAGAGAAGGCAGAGGTGTCTCAAACTATGAATGGTTGAATTGGTCAGATCTTAAAGGATGCCAGTGAAACCAGAAAGTCTATCCAATGAAGGGGAAGAAACAACAGAACTCTCAAATGACAAAAAATAAATGCTTAAGTAGATAGCAAGTAGTGGCATCAGATTTTAAAGGAACAGTTGGCACTCATAGCATGCAGGATTAACAGTCAGGAAGCAGTTATTAACTAGAATCATAGAGTTGGAAGGGATACCAAGGGCCATCCAGTCCAACCGCCTTCTGCCATGCAGGAACACACAATCAAAGCACCTCTTACAGATGGCCGTATAGCCTCTGTTTAAAAATGGCTGACATCCCTGGAAGTGATTGTGATTGGCTCCTTAGACTCTATTAAGCAAGTGTGTGTCTGTAAAATGAAATCAATAAATCCAATATGAAAACCAGTTATGCAGGCTAATAACCGAACACCAAACTGGCATAGCATTCCCCCAGCAGTGTTAGTTTTGTGAGGATACTTCTACCATGGTATTTTGAGTATCGGACTACAACTCTGGAGAGCAAGGATTGAATCCTTGTTCGACCATGGAAACCCACCAAGTGACATTGGGAAAGTCCCACTCTCTCAAAATCAGAGGAAGCCAATGACAAAAACTCCCTTGGAACAAATCTTGCCAAAAGCAAAACATGTGCAATAGGCTTGCCTTAGGCTTGCTGTAAGTAGCAAGTAACTTGAAGGCACACAACAACAACCAAACACCCATACTTGTAGAACTGAGTACTGTTTACCTATGCAACATATTGTGTTGTTCTCACAGAAACCAGATCGCATTTCACCAGGTGGGCATCCTTCAGCTCCTAAGGGCATGCAGTGGGCATTCTCATTTGAACAGGTAGGTCTAGGCTGCCCTATGAAAAAACATACAACAGTACTGTTCTTGGGAGAGTACTTACAGTACAACACATTTATGGAAGGAGGAATCCTGATTTAGAATCATAGAATCAGAGAGTTGGAAGAGACCACAAGGGCCATCCATTCCAACCCCCTGGCATGCAGGAACTTTCAGTGAAAACATCCCTGAAAAATGGCCATCCAGCCTCTGTTTAAAGGCCTCCAAGGAGGGAGACTCTCCGAGAGAGTGTCTCCCACCATCTAACAGCCCTTATTGTTAGGAGGTTTCTCATAATGTTGAGGTGGAATCTCTTTTCCTGCAGTTTGCATCCATTGTTCTGTGTCCTGTTCTCTGGAGCATCAGAAAACAAGCTTGCTTCCTCCTCAATATGACATCCTTTCAAATATTTAAATAGGGCTATCATATCACCTCTTAACATTCTCTTCTCCAGACTAAACGTCCCCAGCTTCCTAAGGCATTCTTCATAGGGCATGGTTTCAAGACTCTTCACTATTTTGGTCGTCCTCCTTTGGACATGCTCCAGTTTCTCAACATCCTCCTGGACACAATATTCCAGGTGGGAACTGACCAAAGCATAAAATAGTGGCACCTTTGATCTAGACACTATACTTCTATTGATGCAGCCTAAATCTGCATTGTCCTTTTTAGCTGCCGCATCACACGGTTGATTCATGTTCAACTTGTGGTCTACTTGGACTCCTAGATCCCTTTCATATGTAGTTTCATTTAGACAGGTGTCCCCATCCTATAACTGTTTATTTCATCTTCCCTCCCTAAGTGCAGTACAACGACAACGACAACGAC
>NC_056522.1:7951289-7973741 GCF_019175285.1 Sceloporus undulatus | reverse complement strand
AATAATAATAATAATAATAATAATAATAATAATAATAATAATAATAATAATATTTCCTGCCTCTTCCAGCGGATCGAGGCGGGATTACAACTGATAAAATCAAACAATACAATTACACAATACCATAATACATAAAATAATCAATTAAAACTTGCCGAGATGCAATGCAATCGACATAGCAAAAACGTCGTCTGTTTCTGTACTGTTGAATTAGGTGTAGAACATTCTATAAGATCCATTATAAAAGATCAGGTGGATAGACCCGCTGGAAGAGGTCCGTCTTAAGTGCCTTCTTAAAGGCTTCTAAGGTGGTGATGAGACAGATCTCTTCCGGTAAGTTGCTCCAGAGTGTGGGGGCCGTGGCTGTGAACACTTTACGGGAGGTTTTGAAATTAGCCTGGTCTTTGTATATTCCAATACATTCTTCCTGGATGTTCTTTTTTTTAATTTTAAAATAAACTTTATTGTGGCATTTATACACAACAAAATCTAAACAGTGAATCAAATCAAAACAAGAAAAAGAAGAAAAGAAAAATAAAAAAATAAAAAATAAAAAATAAAATGCATCTTACTTCAAACATTAAATACATTTAACCCAGTTATCTCACCTATTAAAAGGAACTGACCAGCTAACACTCCTTGTGTTTACCTCAACACAGTTTCTCTTTCATGCCATGTCTTCCACCACCTTCTCTTTATATTTCCTGGTACTCTCTTAAATCATACTATTCAGTACATATATATATATATATATATATATATCTCCATTCTACTGAGCAGAACACGAATAATCTTATACATTCCCAAAGGTATATTCTTATAACGTTTAAACCGAGAGACAATTTATCCTCTTTCTACCTTGTCATTCTATTCATAGCAGATTATTCCCAAAACATCAAAAAGGGGCATAATTGTATATAGAGAAAGACCATCATTATCTCAATGTTATCTTTCATTTTTAACAGCAGAGCTAAGGGAGAGAGGAAAGAAAGGCACACCAGATGTTACATAAAATCTACCTACAAGTTTATACACTGTCTTATCTTAATCTAATATACTATTAGGATAGCTTTCCATTTCATCTTCATGTATTCTAATACTTTTGTGCATTCTTCCTCTATTTTCCCATATGGAATATTTTTCGTCATGCTTGAGAGTCTGTCCTCTGCATCACATCATATAGGTAACTGACCCATTCTTCTACCTTGGGAGTTTCCTTGACTCTCCTCTTTTGCACTATAGGCCTGTTACAGACGCCAAAATAAAGCTGCTTCGAGTCACAGTGGAGATATGGTGTTTCAATGATGCATGCGTCCTAAGAGTCCAGAGTCGCACCAAAGCCACACTCCGCCCTAAGGACTGGAGCATGGCTTTGGTGTGGCTTCTGGACTTTAGGACGCATGCATCATTGAAACACCCTATCTCCACTGGACTCGAAGCAGCTTTATTATGGCTGTCTGTAACAGGCCATAAGATCCTAGCAAGAGAAACCATATATGTCAAGATCTTTACATATTTTTGGCTCACTTTATCTTCAAACATCCCTAACAAGATACTTTCTGGGTTTTTTTTTTCCAGCTTAATATCTAACATTATATTTATCTCACTTATTATCTCATCCCAAAATTTTTTAGCCTTCTTAGAGGCCCACCAACAGTGGAAGTGGTGCCTGTTGTGCAACCACACTTCCAACAAAGATTATTTGTTTTTTGTTATTTTTTGCTAATTTAACTGGTGTCAGATGCCATCTAAAGTACATTTTGTACCAATTCTCTTTTAAATTTTGAGCTGCTGTATATCTAATATTATGTTTCCACGCTTTCTCCCATAAATCTAAATTAATAGGATGGCCAATATCTTTGCCCAACTTAACATAGATTCCTTGATAACCTGTTCAGTATGCCAGTTAGTAATAAATTATATATCTTTCCCATGAGTCCTCTTTTACTCTCCTTCGTACCTAATATATCTCCCAATTCAGATTTTTTCTCCGTATGCTCCCCATACTTTAAGTCCTCCTTTGCTCTTTCTTGAATTTGCCGATATTCAAACCTTTAAGTTTATATCTACTAAGCCTAGTTCCTGTTGGGTTTTAGTCTCAAATTTTTTCTCTTTTATCTTTAACAGATCGTTATAAGTGGGCCAATCCCCTTCTCTATACATTTCCGTTCTATACAGGGCTTCCAATGGGGAAGCCCATTTTGGTAAGCCAGTAACAATTCTTTCCTTATATTTTTTTTCAAATTTTGAATATAGAGTTTCTAATACAATGTTCATTTATCATTCTGTTTGCTTTTTCTTTTTCATACAAAAGGAATGCATGTAAACAAAACTTGAGACCTTCTGATTCTAATTCTTTTAATTTTTTTGTCCTTTAACATCATCCATTCTTTTAACCAAATCAGGCAGTTTGCTTCATAATATAGTTGGGAACCACCAAACCTCCTCTTTCTTTAGCATCTTGCATTACTTTTAATTTTATTCGGGGGTTTTCCCCCTCCCAAATAAACTTCATCATCTCTCCTTGCCAGATCTTGAAAATTTTCTCTGGTCTTCTGACTGGTAAGCTTTGAAAAAGAAATAAAATTTTTGGGAGGGCACACATTTTTACTGCTGAGATTCTTCCCAATAATGATAGGTGTAATTTGTTCCACTTTATGAAGTTCCTTTTGATTTCTTTCCATGCTTTAACATAGTTATTATTGAACAGTTCATTTGATTTCTTTGTCAATTCTACCCCTAAATATCTAACACGTTTCTTTACTGTCATACCTGTACCCTCCTGTAATAGTAGGCCTTCTCTTGCTTTCATATTCTTCGTAATAATTGTAGATTTACTCAGGTTTACTCTACATCCGCTTACTTTTCCAAAATCATCTAAGTGTCTCATCAAAGAATCTGCATTTTCTAAGGGGCTTTCCAAATTTATCACTAAGTCATCAGCCTATGCTTCTATTTTGTATTCATACTTTTTTTATCTTTAGTGCTTTCAGATTTCTGTCCAGTTTAATTTTTCTAATCAGTGTCTCAATAACAATTAAGAATAGGAGGGGGGAGAGTGGGCATCCTTGACGAGTACCTCTTTTAATTGGAAAGGAGCTAGTTTTTTCACCATTAATAAAAATACTTGCTTTTTGTTCCTTATATAGTTCTTTTATCCTTTTACAAAAATTATCACCTATATTCATTACCTCCAGTAGTGTTAGTAAGGTGTCCCATCTAACCGAATCAAATGCTTTTCGTAGGTCTATAAAGAATATGCCTGCCTGTTTGTCATTATGTCTGTTATAGTATTCCAGGATATTTAAAACATATCTGACATTTTCTCTTAGTTGTCTCCCTGGGAGAAACCCTCTTTGATTTTCTCCAATCAAATTTTTGAGGCAGTTTTTAAGTCTTTTAGCCAGTATAGAGGTATAAATTTTGTAATCGGCATTCAGCAATGATATGGGCCTGTAATTGTTAGGGTCTTCAGCTTTTTTATTATCTTTTAAGATTAAAGTAATATTAGCATCCTTCCAAGATTCACGTACTTTTTTTAACAATGCGTTTCTAAAGACATATTGTAGGGGGTAGCTCAGTTCCTCTTTAAATTGAGATGTCCTTATCCAACATATTTTTTTGTTCCTCATCTAATTTCATAATATCTTCTTTCGAAATCCATTCATTCAATGGTACGCTATTTGGTTCCTCATTATCATATAAAGGTTTGTAATATTTGACAAATACTTATTTGATTTTCTCCTGTTTTGACTTAATTTCCCCATCACTTTTAACTTTATATATCTGATTTCTTTTTTTCTTTTCCTTTAATCTATATGCCAGCCATTTCCCTACTTTATTTGCATGTTCAAAATTCTGTAATTTTGTTGCTTTCAATGTATTCCCTAATTCTTGATTCAATAATGAGTCTAATTATTTTTGGAGCATCTTAATTCTCCTCTATATTTCTTTATTCTCTAGTTCCTTTGCTAGTTTCATCTCTTCATCTTTTATTTTTTTTTATTTTTAATTAATATTTATTTCCTGCTCTCTCCTTTTCCTACCGCTTTATTGAATGAAAAAGGCCTCTAAAAAAGGCTTTAGCAGCATCCCAAAGTGTTTCTATACTTACGCCTTTATTCAGATTTTCTTCGAAAAAAATTCTGATCATAATTCTGGCTCTTTCACCTATCTTTGGGTCTAGAAGTAGATCTTCACACATTCGCCATTCAAACCTTTTCCTTTTACCCTTTAGAGTAGCTTTCAACATATTATGGTCTGAAATAGACCTGGGTAATATTTCCATCTCTTCCAAATCTCTCACTAATGATTTACTAACTAATACCATATCAGTTCTAGCCATTGAATCATGCCTATTTGAGTAAAATGTAAAATCCATTTTTTCCCATATAGTTGCCTCCATGCATCTATTAAATTTAGATTTTCAACCATCTCAAAGAAGGAGTTAGGAAGCTTGCCTTGTCTTTCTTCTATTTCCCTTTTAGCTAATCTGTCCAATCTTGGCTCCCACACTCCATTAAAATCCCCTATTACAATTATGTCTTCATACAGTAGTTTAGATCATTTCCCCTGTAATGTGGTATAAAATTTACTTTTATTTTTAAGGGACAATACACTCCCACGATTAGAATCTTTCTATCCTCTACTATGGTCTCTACCCCTACATCATGTCCTTCATTGTCATTTATGACTTCTTTAGATTCCCATTGATTGTTAATATAAAGTAGTACTCCTCTTTTTCTTTTGGGAGCTGCAGATACATATTCTTTCCCTAATTTTTGTCTAACAATTAATCTTCTATCCTTTGTGATAATGTGCGACTCCTGAATACATATTATATCTGCTTTGTGTTTAGTTATTAATGTAAAGACCTTACTCCTTTTCGTAGATGAGTTCAAGCCTCTTACATTCCACAACACTATTTTCATCTTTAGCGTTGAATTCAGAAAAGCCAAGCAAACAGCAACAACAACAACAGATAAAAAAGACAAGAACCTATCTCCCACCCTCCCCTGCACTCCCCTACCCTTCTAAATACAGAGACCTGATCTCCTTGCGAAATTTACACTTAACTCATTCACCAATTGGTGTAATTGTAACATCAGATGGGGTATTTTTCTTCCTCTTTTCTTCTTCTTCTAATCTTCTTGTTACTTGTCTTGTCTGTATTCTCTCTGGGAATCTTTTTCCGAATCTTTCTTTGTCTGGGCTGCCCCCTTTGTTCTTTTCAATGTCTTTTCTATATTTACTCCAGAAATCTTTTGCGTTAGATAAAGAGTCCAAAATATATTTCTTCTGTTTCCATGTCATTGTAATTCCTTCTATCTCATTCCACCTGAATGCTATATTATATACCTTCAGCTGATCCGTATGGTAATTGTGTCTAGATCTTAGCGTTCTAGCAGAGATGTCCTTAAAGATCTGGATTCTTCTCCCATCAATTAACACATCTTTATCATAACTATTCTGGATGATCAGGTCCCGAGTCTGACGTCGCACACATTGTACCAAAAGATCTCTGGATAGAGACTTGATTCTTGATGTTCTTGTGGAGATGCGGTAGATCTTATCTATCTCCCAGGGAAAGGTTTCAGCTGATTCCCGCACAAAATCTGCTAAGACTGGAACCAATAATTTGTATAAATCTTCATTTTCTGCCTCCGGAATTCCTCTTAGCGTCAGCGAAGATTCCCTTAGTTTATTTTCCATTTTAATTATATGAATTCTGTCTTCTTCCTTTTCTTGAATTAGTCTCTTCAATTGTGTCTCCATTTGTTTTTGCTCAGTCTCAATATTTTCCACCTTTAACTCTGTTTGTTTTTGGTCAGTCTGTAATTTCTCAATTTTCTCTGTTATTCCTCCTATTTCCTTAACAATGGTCTCTAAGTTCAAATTTATCCCTTTCAGTTCTTGGCGTAATTCTCCCTTTAATTCTTCCTTCATCTCATTTTTAATTCTTTCATTATCTTCCCTTATCCCAGTCCTTATTTTCTGTAACTCCTCTGCCAAGGATTCACCTTGCTCAAGGCTTTTCCTTGAGTTCATGGGGTTCTCCATTGAAGGTCGTCTTTGAGTTTGGCTTGAGTACATCATTTGTTGTGTATTTTTTCCCCCAGCAGCCATCCCTTCCTTATTAAGTTACTTAGTTTGTTTAATTTAATCACAAATATACTCCAGAGATACCACAAAGATTTCCTACTTGCTTCCTCCAATGTTTTTTTTCCCCCTCTGCCTTCTTGGCGCTCACTTATCAGCTTGTGCTTATTAGTCTGTGTAAATCCTTGGCGTTTTCAAGGTTAAACAGCTGAGTCTTGTTACCAACCCAAATGTTGTCTCTAATTCACAGACCCAAGAGCTGTTTCAAAGTATCTTAATGCCTCTAGTTTGTAGCAGTTCTAAATAGAAAGTTTGAACTTTAAGGGAAACTCCTCAGAGTAGGTAGAGACTAAGCAGCCAAACACAGTCTTTGAATATTATTTTCCAAGTGTCTTTCTCCTCCTCTTTTTTCCTTCTAAGACAGTGGATTATTATTTCAAATCTTTTTTTTTCAACTTTTCCTTCCTTTGATCTGTTATCTTTACTCTTTAGCTCTTCTGTGACTCTTCTCTACTCTCATTAGCTCACTTTATTAAGCAAATTGAAACAGATCAAATCAAACCATTTATCTTCTAACTGTTAGCGCCAGTTTGTAGCATTTCCAAAAAGACTCACAGGAAATAATCATTCCAAATCCGATTGTAAACAACTCACATTACAGTCTCTCAGGATCTTTCCACGTTTGGGGCAGCAGTAAAGAGAGGAGCTATCAAAGCGGCTCCTAATGAGCAGCGTTTTATTCTTTTTTCTTTTCCCTTCTTCCTTCTTTCTTTAGTTGTTAAATGCTCAAGAAGGCAGGGAGGATCCGCATTCAGCAGAAACGCCGAGCTGGGTCGCAGCTTTAGGCTTGCCCTTGCAGGCTCAGTCTCCCTTCAGACCTTGCAGTCCCTCAATAACCACTTCGATTTTAATTGTCTCTCCTTTCTGGGAGGGGACTTGCCTTGCAAATAGAGGGCCCCTGGAATCCCCTTTATCGGGGGGATATTAGGGCTCCCCAAGTGATGTAAAGCGGGGACTTTGCCACGATCAGCAGCTGCAGTTCTCAGAGCTTCCCTAAACAGCCATTGAGGAGCACATCCTGCCGGAAGCTGGATGTTCTGAGAGTGTGAGGTGGATTGTGTAGGGAGAGGCGTTCCCTCAAGTAACTTGGGTCCAAGCCATGTAGGGCTATAAAAGTGATAACCAACACTTTGTATTGCACCCGAAAGCTGATCGGCAGCCAGTATAATTATTTTAATATTGGACTAATAAGGTCAGATCTAGATGTACCTGTGACCAATCCGGCTGCAGCATTTTGGATCAATTGAAGCTTCCAAACTTGGTACAAAGGTAGCCCCATGTAGAGCGCATTGCAGAAGTCTAGACGAGAAGTTACCAGTGCATGTACCAAAGTTTCAAGGTCCCTCTTGGCCAGGTAGGGACACAATTGGTGTATCAACCAAAGTTGGTACCATGCACTCCTGGCCACTGCCTCCACCTGAGATGACAGCTATAGAGACGAGTCCAGGAATACTCCCAAACTGCGAACTTTGTCCTTTAGGGGAAGTGTGACCCCATCCAGGACTGGTTGAAAAATCTCCATCCCCGGACCTTTTACATTTCTCCCTGTTGCTTTGGTCCAGCTTTCTAGTCTATTCAGGTCATCTTGAATTTTGATCCTGTCCTCTGGGGTATTAGCTACTCCCCCTAGTTTGGTGTCATCTGCAAATTTGATAGGTATGCCCCCAATTCTGTCATCCAAGTCATTGATAAAGATGTTGAATAGCACTGGGCCCAGGACAGAGCCCTGTGGGACCCCACTGGTCACTTCTCTCCAGGATGAAAAGGAGCCATTGTTGAGCACCCTTTGGGTTCGGCCAGTTAACCAGTTACAAATCATTGTAACAGTTACCTTGTCTAACCCACATTTTGCAAGCTTGTTTGCAAGAATGTCATGGGAAACCTAGTCAAAGTCCTTACTGAAATCAAGATATACAATATCTATGGCATTCCCTTCATCTATCAAGCTGGTAACTTTATCAAAAAAGAGATCAGTTTAATCTGGCCTGACTTGTTTCTCTGGCCCGTTACAGACCACCCAAAAGGGGCAGTCTTGGGCCGCAGCCAGTTGCAGCGCGGAGGAGCAGCAGCAGCCAAACCGCGCGACTCCTCCACGCTGCAAAAAAGGAGTGCGAAATCGTGCTCCTTCCGGCAACCCGGAAGAGACGTCGCAAGTGCCAAAGCACACATTCACGATGTCTCTTCTGGGTTGGGACGTGCGGATGCAGAGCGTCTGCTACGTCAAGATGGCGGCGCCCACTTGTATAGGGCGCCGCCATTTTGACATATCGATTACGCGTGAGGGGCAAGGCGCGTCCGGAAGCGCCGCCCCTTGCGCATAATCGTGGCACGATGACAGTGCCTCTTGCACTCATCTATAACACGCCTCTGAAACCCGTGTTGACTTTTTGTGATTATGGAATTGTTTTCTAGATGTTCACAGACTCTCTGTTTAATGATCTGCTCTAGAATCTTTCCTAGTATTGGTGTCAGACAAACTGGACAATAATTGTTGGGATCCTCTTTTCCCCCTTTTTGAAGATGGGGACAACGTTTGCCCTCCGCCAGTCTGCTGGGATCTCTCCTGTTTTGCAGGAGTTTTCAAAGATTATTGCCAATGGCTCCGATATTACATTTGCCAGTTTTTTAATACTCTTGGATGTAGTTCATCTGGTCCTGGAGACTTAAATTCATTGAGATTAACAAGGTATTCCTTTACTATCTCTTTACTTATTCTGTACTGAAATTCCCCTATTCTGTGCTCCATTATCCTCAGGTTGAGCACCCTTTGCCTTTTCTGAAAAGACTGAGGCAAAGAAGGTGTTGAGTAATTCTGCCTTTTCTCTGTCTTCTGTTAGCATTTTACCATCTTCTCCACGCATTGGCCCTACCATTTCCTTCTTCTTCCTATTGCTGCGGACATATCCAAAAAAAGCCCTTTTTATTGTTTTTAACCTCTCTAGCAAACCTGAGTTCATTCTGTGCTTTAGCTTTTCTGACTTTACCCCTACACATGCTAGTTATTTGCTTGAATTCCACTTTGGTGATTTCTCCCTTTTTTCCATTTCTTATATATGTTCCATTTAAAACTTAGCTCAGTTGAAAGTTTCTTTGGCCTGTTACAGACTGACAAAATAAAGCTGCTTGGGGTCTCTTTGGAGGTAATGCTGTGTAAATGATGTATGCATCCTAAGAATCTGGAAGCTGCACCAAAGCTGCACTCCAGTGCTTAGGAATGGAGTGTGGCTTTGGTGCGACCTCCGGACTCTTAGGACCCATGCATCATTTAAATAGCATACCTCCAAAGAGACCAGAAGCAGCTTTATTTTGGCAGTCTGTAACAGGCCTTAGTCACCCATCCTGGTTTCTTGAGACATCTCCCATTTTTCTTCCTCACTGAAATTGTTTTAATTTGTGCCTTTAGTATCTCGCTTTTGAGAAACTCCTATCCGTCTTGAACTCCCTTCTCTTTTAGTATACCTGACCAAGGGATTACCCCTAGTATTTCTCTAAATTTGTTGGAATCCACTCTCCTAAAGTCTAGAATGCATGTCTGACTATGTCTGGCTTCTCCTTTTCACTGTATAACATACTCCAGCAGAACATGGTCACTCCCACCTAATGATCCTACCACTTGCACCCCATTAACCAGGTCATCCCTGTTGGTTATAATCAGATCTAAAATAGCTGACTCTTTGTTGCCTCTTCCATCTTTTGGACAATGAAATTGTATTTGAGGCAAATGAGGAATTTGGTAGACCTTGAGGATTTGGTTGAGTTTGACTTCCAGCAAATATCAGGATAGTTGAAGTCACCCATCACTACTACATCTCTCCTTTCTGAGTGTGAGGTCATTTGTTCTAGAAAGATATCATCCAATTCCTCCATCTGATTTGACGCACAATCTAATCAGTACTGTTCTCTTGCTCAGTCAGTGTCATGCACATTTCCCCCTATTTTACTAGCATATTTACTTGCAATAATGAATGTTGTGATCACTAAAGAAATTGGTTCTACACTGATGAAGCCTCTGGCAGTCATTGGCTGAGCAAAACTGTTCTCCCAGGGGACATATGTTTCAGCATTGGCTGAGTTCTTCAAATCTGTGCTGCTGCCACACTGTAGAATTAATGCAGTTTGATACCGCCTTGGCTCAAAGCTATGGAATATTGGGATTTGTAGTTTTGTGAGATATCTAACCTTCCCTGTCAGAGAGTTCTGGTGCCACAACAAACTATAAGTCTTAGGATTCCATAGGATGGAGCCATGACAGCTGAAACAATGTCAAGCTGCCTCAATTCTGCAGTGTTGCAGCAACCCTAGATGAGGCCAAGGAAGCCAGAAAGTCCATCTAAAGAAACAACATGAGTCTCCAAATGCAAAAATCAAATGCTTAGGTAGATACCAACCCAAAAGGTAGGGAGGAGTTGATAAGAAACTAGTCCACAGTAGGGAGAACTGATAGTCCTAGCTGCTGCTTCTCTCTCTCTCATGTTCCTGTTGGATCATTGCTCAAACTGATGGACATTTCTGGAGTCCATCAAGTGAACAACAAGACAAACTATTTCAAATCACATCTACTAAATGAGGAGAAGTGTTTCCTCCCAGTGCCTAATTCAGGCAGACAAATGTCTTGGTCCTGCTCTGATCCCAAGGATTTAAATCAAATGGCTGTTTCCCAAGGTATTCAGTTGTCTTAAGTTAAAGACAACTTTTGTGCCTGTGCATGTGTTTCCTCTAGCTCAATTTCTGCCTCACCAGTTCTACCACCTGAGCTGTCCTCTTACTCTTACCTGCAGCAAATTTGAAGAAGAGAGCTGCCACAGCAAAGAGAAAGTAAAGAGGTCTCATAGCTGTTGTCTTGAACTCAAGATCAGCAGGAGGATGCAGCTCCAATGCAGATCAGAACTAAAATCTGGATCTCTCTCTTTATATGATCGTGGAAACAATGGGATATTGACACATACGTCATGGTAATGCCCAGATAAATTGCATAGACGCGCATTTCTATTGTAAAACTGCAGTAACAAACCAAAACACTTTGGAGCTTGATAAGGAACAATTTATAAGTTACAAAACCATTTGGAAGAACAATGATCATACACACAGAGGGGGGGGGGAGTAATGGAATCCAGAACAGGTGTTAACAAGTACAATTTTATATATTTTGTACTCAGAAGTGTTTCCCATTGAGTTCAATGGGTCTTACTCCCAGGTGTGTGAAGAAGGTTGTAGTCCTAGATTATCCTTCATATCGACACAATGAGGATTCCTTGGCTTCATTATGACCACAGCAGTAGATGCCTGCCATAAAGCAATCTGTGAGAGCTTACTGAATCCAGTGCTGCAAAGCTGTTGTAAAATTGTTATTGGCGCTAAAAAGAAGCATTCTGCCATAAATGCCATAATACCTATCCACATACTCAACGAACAGAGTAATAACTCTAGGACTCCCAGATCAGCATTATCTTAGGCGTGAAATTTCAAGGCCAAAACATGAGATCCTTGCAATGCCATAGGAGCAACATGACACATGAAGCATGACATATTAAGCATCAATCAAATTTAGACAGCGTTCAAATAAAAAGCACTAAGTCAAACAAATATCTTCTATGACAGTGCTCTCCCCTTGAGAGTCCTCCCTTTTACCATGAGAACCATAGAAAAGAGGCCAAATCCTGAGATCTAGCAACCATGGGCTACATCTACACTGCATAGTTAATATAGTTTGACACCACTTTTACTTCCATGGCTTGATGCTACAGAATTATGAGATTTGGTGAAATATTTAGCCTTTTCTGTATGAGTGCTCTTGTGCCATCGCAAACTACAAATCCCAGGATTCCATACGATGAAGCCATGACAGTCAAAGCAGTATCAAACTGTGTTAATTCTGCAGTGTAGCAACAGCTCTATTCTTCATTAGCAATTTCAAAACAGGGATCATAACATTATGAGATGAGATGAGATGGGCAGAGAACAAACAGGAAATTTTCCAGATGATGCTCTTTGAGATTCCTCCCCTTGAGGATGTCAGGAACCATGCCCTGAGATTTGGGAACTCTAGTCTAGCCTTTGAAATTTTGGTGTAGGCTTTGAAATCTGGCAACCATAATAGGTGCCCACCCACTTGGGAAAATTTTACTTATTCTCTGATCTTGACATAGAACTTAAGGCTCACAAAACAGAATAGTAGACATTTGTTCATTGCTTATTGTTACAGGGTAACAAGTAAGGCTCAGGCCAAGATGAGAAGAAAAGATGTCATGATTTTAACATTATTCATGTTGTCTATTTGTTGGAGTTTTGGTATATAGGAAGCCATAAGTAATCTGATAGCCAATTCAGTTCACCAAATAAAATTGCAATAATTATTTAAGTAGTTATTAAATCAACTAGTGAGTACTCTTTTTCTTGTAAAAAATTAACAAAAGAAACAGCCTAGGATGCATTTTTAATGTTATTTTAAATATACTTCTTGAAATAAAAACATGTCCAGTTAGTCTGACATCGATACCAGGAAAGATTCTAGAGCAGATCATTATTAAACAGAGAGTCTGTGAACATCTAGAAGGCAATTCCATAATCACAAAACGTCAACATGGGTTTCAGAGAAACAGGTCATGCCAGACAAATCTGATCTCTCTCTCTCTCTCTCTCTCTCTCTTTTTATTTTTTTTTTTTTTTTTTTTTTTGATAAAATTACCATCTTGTTAGAAGAAGGGAATGCTGTGGATATACTATATCTTGATTTCAGTAAGGCCTTTGTCAAAGTTCTCATGACATTCTTGCAAACAAGCTTGTAAAATGTGCTTGTTCTCTGCTGCTCCAGAGACTAGGACCTGGAACAATGGATGAAAGCTACAGCAAAAGAAAATCCACCTCAACATTAGGAAGACCTTCCTGACAGTAAGGGCTGTTTGACAGTGGAACAATATCCCTCAGAGTGTAGTGGAGTCTCCTTCCTTGGAGGTCTTCAAACAAAGGCTGGATGGCCATCTGTCGGGAATGTTTTGATTTGGATTTCCTGCATGGCAGGGGGTTGGACTGGATGGCCCTTGCCATCTCTTCCAATTCTGTTATTCTATGATTCTATGTAACCAGCAATAAATGGATGATACATCAAAAAGTATTTAGGTGAATTATAACTTAAGGTCCCATCTGATCTTGGAAACTAAGCAGGGTCAGCAACTGGTTAGCACTTGGATGAGAGACCACCAACTAATACCAAGTGCTGTAGACTATATTTCAGAGGAAGGAATTAGCATTTCCTAATTTGCATAAGAAAACCTTATGAAATTCATGGGGTCACCACAAGTCAACAGGTGACTTGAAGGCACGCACACACACACACACACACACACACACACACAAGTAATTCTAATGTTTTAAATGGGAGTTGGGATTTTTAAAAAACTTTTGTGCTACAAATTCTTTTTCCTGTATTTAGTTTTTTCACCTATGCTGTAATCTACCCTGGGTCCCATATTGGGAGAAACGTGGGATAAATGAATAAAAATAAAATAATAAAGGCCAAGCTCCTGCATCAAACACATGGCCACGGTGCCATGTCTATGATCTGTCTCCTAGGCTGACCTCCTGTAACTCACCTTAAAATTCAGCCAGTTTTACCAAGTGACAGAGGTCTGACATATCAAGTTTTCTCCCACATGTCAGTCTCTTGCACTGAGCAGAAGCAAGGACCTTTATGGAATCCTGTTGTAAATCCTTGGTGTACTATCACTGGCTGGCTCCGTTTTCTTGCACTGCAGACCTCCATCTGGCTAGTTGGAGCGGACTGGACATATCCCTCAGTATCCCCGTTTGCCAGCATTGCAGACGTCCATCCTTTGGTAAGGCTAGCTGGAGTGTAAGGTGGGTTATGGGGGCATTTACAATTGTGGCTTTGGTACATGATTATAAATGTGAATGGGGAAAAGTTATGAGGTACTGATTACCAGCATGCCACCCAAATAGATGTTGTACAGTTGGCTCTTTGTATCCATGCTGGTTCCATTCTGGACTCCCCTGTGGATAGCCAAATCCACAGGACCTCAAGTCCCATTGTTTGCTATAGCAGCGTGAAGCCATGTGCACATGCCACCATTGGGGGAAAAAAAATGGGACCATCTGCAGATGCTTCAGTCCGCGGATGGCAAGCAAACTGTAGCAACTTTGAGAACTGAGCAAAAGACATAGCATAAGCTTTCACTGACTGTTTAGTTGCAGGAACTGATTTGTGGATGCTCAAATCTTACTATACACAATGGCTATGGTCCTTGGGCCTCTTATGTAAAATTACAGAATCAGAGTTTGCTTTTTGGAAATATTTGGAAATGTGTATATATTCACATACACACTCAAGCCATGGATGGTTGAATCCACAGATGCAGAATCTGTGGACATGTAGTGTGCCAGAAAGCCATCGTCTGTAGTCATTCCATTGCTGAGGGTTTGGAATTTGTGGATATATTCTATTCCAATCTTTCTTTCTAAGTTTTTAGTTACAGGATTACTGTCTCGAAGTCAGAGATGGAATGCCCAGGAAGATTGAAGTGATCTGCAACATGTTTTTGTTCATTCCCATTCCTAATATCTGATTTACGTTCATTTATCCTCTGGCACAGAGACTGGCCTAGTTGCCCAATGTAGAGTGCTGAAGAGCATTGTTGACAGAGGATGACATATATCATGTTAGAAGATGTAGCCAAAAATCTATGTAGGGGAATTTTATTTTAGCTCAGAGCGAGTTAGGCCACAAATAACCCTTGAAACTCTCCCTTACAGAGAGAAAGGTGGACCAAAGAAATTGTGCAGAGGCAGAATTCTTATAATGAAATGTGTCTTTTACTGGGGGGAAACCACACAGCAAGTCACTAACACACACACATTCATACAAGGCTCAAGAAATCAGTGGTTAGCTTGGAAAAGGCTGAGGCTACACTAACAGTGATACTTACACAAAATGATGCTTGCTTCTAGATCCAATTGGTTGAGATGAAGTAGGACATGGCTGGAGCTAGTTCAGTGTTCACAGAGTCAGAAGGTCTCCATGGAATCCAAACTAACATACATAGGCCCGTTACAGACAGGGTCCATACTAGGGTTAGAAAGGGGCGTCACTTCCTGATGCCCCTAACCCTAGTACGGACTGAGTCCGTACAAAATGGCGGTGCCTGTTCCACACGGGGGCCGCCATTTTGACGTCGTTGACGCATAGCATCCGGACGTCATGCGGTGGAAGTGACTCCACGAGTGCACGACCAACGCCTCGCGGCGTCACTTCCGGGGCACAGAAAGAAGTGCCATTTCGGCGCTTCTTTTCAGCTGCGTCTGGGAATTGTGCGGTTTGGCCACTGCAGTTCGCGGACGCAGCAACTGGCGGCACTGGCAGAGCGCCCTTCTTGGGCGCTCTGTAATGTGCCACAGCAAGGTTTTCAGGGACCTCATATAGGCCAAATCTAGCTTTTGGGCAAAAGTGATTCCACATACAGTATATGGGTGAACTCATGGACTGGCAGTATTCAAGGTGGGGATGGGTGCTTGATTAAGCCCATTAGGCTCATCCGGTGAGACATCATACTGATAATGGAAGTGTTACTGTCCCATTTGCAACTCCCAAACTATCTGCTTAGCCTACAAGTATCCGGGCATTGTTCCCCAATGGTCTCAGTAGTCTGAGCTCATCTGGATGCAGTGCAGACATACCTTGCTTTGGAGATTATGGTGGATTGCATTGCAGGGTCCATCTGGGGCCATGTGGATAATTAAACACCAACATTTCAGACAATCTCAATGTTGGTAACAAGGATGAGCAATTGAAAGTACTTCTAATATTGTGGGTGATGTGATTAGGTCCTGTCATGATATTTCCTGAGTAGATATGTGGGCAGAGTTGGCATCTGGATTTAATAATAATAATAGTAATAATAATAATAATAATAATAATAATAATAATAATTTTTATTTATATATATCCCACCTCTCCCTGCGGATCGAGGCAAAGGAACAACACAAATATAAAATTACAAGTAGTTAAAATACATTCTCATTATACAAAAGACAAAAACAAAAAGAAACAAAAAACCCTTAAAAACACAGTAAAAAACCTGTACATGTGCAATATCATATCCAATTCCTCATCGATGTTCCAAGTGGAGTATCATCTTACGCTGTTATAGCAGGTCTGAGGGATAGGCTCGCCGAAAGAGATCCATCTTAATTGCCTTCTTAAAGGCATCTAAGGTGGTAATAAGGCGGAACTTCTCCGGCAAGCCATTCCACAGTTTGGGAGCCATCACAGTGAATGCCCTGTGGGAAGTAGATCTTAATCTAGTCTTTGGACAATCCATTAGATTATTTCCAGTTGTTCTGAGAGTGCAGGGCGGATTGTGTAGGGAGAGGCGTTCCTTCAAGTAACTTGGGCCCAAGCCATGTGGGGCTTTAAAGGTAATAACCAACACTTTGTACTGCGCCTGAAAACTAATCAGAAGCCAGTGAAGAGATCTTAAGACTGGTGTTATATGGTCAGTCCTAGGTGTACTGGTGACCAATCTGGCTGCCGCATTTTGTACCAATTGAAGTTTCCCGTGTAGAGCGCATTACAGAAATCTAAATGAGAGATTACCAGTGCAAGTACCACTGCTTCAAAGTCCTTTCAGTCCAGGTAGGGATGCAGTTGGCGTAACAACTGAAGTTGGTACCAGGCGCTTCTGGCCATCACATCTACTTGAGATGACATTTGTAGTGATAGATTTACTGCAAGGTTTTCTGCCATCTCCCCATCTGCTTGTGCATCCTATAAGTAACTATAATTAACCATTTGAGATTGGGAGGCTGTCTATAGAATCACAGAATAATAGTTGGAAGAAACAACAAAGGCCATCCAGTCCAACCCCCTGCCATGCAGGAAATTTCAATCAAAGCATCCCCGACTGATGGTCATCCAGCCTCTGTTTAAAGACTGCCAAAGAGCGAGATTCCACTACACTACGTGGGAGTGTGTTCCACTGTCGAACAGCCCTTACTGTCAGGAAATTCCTCCTAATGTTGAGGTGGAATCCCTTTTCTTGCAGTTTGCATCCATTGTTCCGTGTCCTGTTCTCTGGAGCAGCAGAAAACAAGCTTGGTCCCTCCTCAACGTGACATCCCTTCAAATATTTAAACAGGACCTTCTCTTCTCCAGGCTAAACATCTCTAGCTCCCTAAGTCATTCCTCATATGACATGGTTTCCAGACCCTTCACCATTTTAGTCACCCTCCTTTGGACATGCTCCAGTTTCTCAATGTCCTTTTAAACTGTGGTGCCCAGAACTGGATGCAATATTCCAGGTGGGGCCTGACCAGAACAGACTATAGAGTGGCACTATTACTTCCCTTGATCTAGACACTATACTTTTATTAATGCAGCCTAAAATTGCATTGGCCTTTTTAGCTGCAGTGTTGCACTGTTGACTCATGTTAAACTTGTGGTCTACTTGGACTCCCAGATCCCTTTCACATGTAGTTTCATTCAGCCAGGTGTCACCCATCCTATATCTGTGCATTTCATTTTTCCACCCTAAGTGCTTTACCTTACATTTATCCATATTGAAATTCATTTTTTCAGCTTTGGCCCAGCTTTCTAATCTATAGGCAAGGAAAGATCTACAGACACCCTTCCAATCTCAGTTACTTACTTACTTACAGGAGAATGTGATGTTGTGTCTCTCTGTGTTTTGCCCTACTGTATGTTTTAATGTGATGCAAGAGGCCTTCACCCAACTGCATACCCAAAGAGACTGAGGTTTCATGCCAAATTCATTGCATGAGTTTTTCAGTTTTAATCAAGATATTCTAACAGTATCTGAAATAATCATCTAAAAAAGTCAGTAAATAATAGTTCCTTGGTTTGGAAGTTTCTGAATGAGTCCATACAGGTTAGTGTGATCTAGGTCTAGTAACTGTTCAGACTGTTTTTCAATCTTTAGGAATTGATGGCCTGGTGCTTTCTATTTTTGGGATTTTATACAGCTATTTTTGCAAGTGTTATATATTGTATCTTTATACTTTTTCCTAAATTCTTTCTTTCCATATTACATTTGCCATTCACCTCATTATGTCCAAGTGTTCTCTGCCCCAGTGCAAGACAATCTGCATTTGAAAAGCAGCTGACCATATCTGCTTGTTCCTTTTGGCAATCTAGCTTTAAAAGAGCTTTGTTCTCTAAGGAGTATGCATATAATGGTCCATCAGTTTCCACAAACATTCACATTAAAACCTTTTCTGGTCAATACAGAAAAAATCAATAGATTTCCATCCAAACCCAGAATGTACATGTCACATTCTGTTTTAACTGTTGCTTTCATGCTTATGGCGGTCAGAGTAAAAGCTTGGGAAGACTCCTATAGCTTTAAGGGTTGAGTAAAGGGCATTTCAGTAGGTGTTGCCTGTTATCTGGTTGCATGACAAGCAACACCTGCTGATGGTCTAAACAACCATTAAAGTTACAGAAATGCTCCACAGTTTTTAGTCTGGAAGCTCTATTCATGCTCCATGTGGCAGTACAAGAATGTCCCCCCACATCTTCCTATGAGTTGAGGCACTGGAAAACATTTACATTTGAACTCATTTGAGATTGTGCTTTTCTGTGAAGTTGCCACATCATTGCTTCAAAGCAAAAGGTTAACAAAAGGTCAATCAGAATCTTTTGTGACTCTAAGTCATTTTATTAAAGTAGTTTGAATTTTCTTTTCTCTATCTGTCTGCCTTTCTGCAGGTTATTCTAGGCAGGTTTTTCTAGTCTAAAGCCTTGCCTGCTGGAACCAAAAGATTCATACCATTCCATTCTGGCATTAGACCCAAACCCTGGTTCTGGTGCAAGCAGTCCAGATGATGTCCAGCACATTCCACACCCCTGGATGTTGTTGTTGTTGTTACTGCTGTTATGTGCCTTCAGGTAGTTTCTGACTTACGGAGACCCTAAGGATAACATAGCATGGGGTTTTCCTAGCATGTTTCCTCAGTGGGGGGTTGTCATTGCCATATTCTGAGGATGAGAGAGTATAACTCACCCAGGGTCACCCAGTGGGTTGAATTGAGCCCTGATCACCAGAGTTATAGTCCAGTGCTCAAAGCACTACACCACACTGGCTACCAAGATATAACTGGAGTATAAAACACTTAAAACAGAGTAAAAAAAAACTGTTACCTCTTACTCAGGATCTTCTGGGACTACAAGGCTCCAGATCTTCATCTGGAAAGATCTAAAGCCTTGCATTCCTGCCTGGTGACCCTGCCCACCACCACCATGAGTTAGTTGTTTTGAGGTCAGAACAAGGTATGCTGCATGCAACCATCACTGAGCACCTTGCTCTGACCTCAGACATATGTGACCCACAATGGCAGCATATATGCCTTGTGGCCTAGTGGGACACCTGTACAGACAGCAGCCACAGCATGGTAATAGAGACCAAGGTAATGGGGGCATGTTGAACAGCTGCAGGGCCTGAATAGTTCGGCTGTCCCTGGAGTAAGGTTGCCAGTGGATGAGTAAGCCAGTGGAAACAGGACAAGCTAAACCCATCATGTGTTTTTCCATTAAGTCATGAAGCTTGTGGAAGCCCGTTTTAGTGGATGGTAGCAGCAACAAGTAAATTGATGTCCTTCCCTCCTACTCAAGAGTAGGGAAAAAACCATAACACTCCTAATTTATTTTTTTATTTAACAAAAAGGGAGCAACGACTTATTCATTCTAATGTATCTCAGAATTTAAAAGAAACCCATTTAAGGAGAGAAATAACAAGTTGCAGTGGGCACTTCGGAACACCAATAAAAGAAGACAACAAAAATGTTGTTTGGATACAGTAACAAATACTACAACTTCCATCCGACTCCCAACACATTTGCCCCATCTGGAGGAACCCCCATTTGGGAAAAAGAATAATCTTTCTCTTAAGGGAATAGTTTCTGGTGTGGTTTGGTATATTCATGATCTTTCCAGTGAGTTGTTCTTTATGGGAAAGAGGGTTCAAAATCCTTCTCCAGAGTGGATTGTTCATCTTTGGGATGGAAAGACTCAGGTTTCCTTTCAGTTCACTGTCATGTGGAGGAATACAATATCCTTTCTATTTATTGAGTGGATTTTCATAGGGAATGAAAGACTTTCTGTCTGTTGGATTAGTCTTCTTATGTGGGAGGGTGAATCAGAATATTTCATTTTAGAAACTGATTCCATGAGCCCAAAAAGGGGGGGGGGGGGGGAGATGAGTTCCTTTTTATTATTATTGGTAGTTCTATTGGATGGAGCAACTAAGGGTCTTTGTCATGGATGAACTGGGCTTTTTGGCAGGGAAAAACAGCCTTTTACTATCTGGTGAGTTCTATTGAAGATGGACAAACCTCGTATTTGAATTTAGTGGGGAAATTTCATTGAGGGGACTGAATCAGGAACATTCCTTTCAGATGTTGCTCCCCTTAGAAGGAGAAAACTATAGAATTTTCCCACAAGTGAGTTGTTTCTCCTGCAAATGGGCAGACTAGGGGTCTTTTTTTCCAGAAGGTTCATCCACTGTGGGAGTGGTACATTCAAGGCCATTCTCCTGAGGAGGTTCGTTTTGGAGAGGATGCAGTTCAGGGACTTTCTCCTCAGCATCTTGTTCTTCTTTAGAGTGGATGGGCTTGGGGCCATTGTCTTCACCTAGTTGTCCTACTTTGGATCAGTAGGGTTAGGACCAATGTCGCCCCCAGGTTCATCCTCTTTGGGATCAGTGGATTCAGTACCATTGATTTTACCACGCTCTCCCACTTTGGGATCAGTAAGGTCAGGAGGACCATTGTCTCCACCAGGTTCATCCTCTTTAGGATCAGTGGATTCAGTACCATTGTCTATACCATGCCATCCCACTTTGGGATAAGTAGGGTCAGGAGGACATTGGATCCACCAGGTTCATCCTCTTTGGGATCAGTGGATTCAGTACCATTGTCTTTACCACGCTCTCCCACTTTGGGATCAGTAGGGTCAGGAGGACCACTATCTCCATCGGGTTCAGTACCATTGTCTTTAGCACGCTCTCTGGGATCAGTGGATTCAGTACCATTGTCTTTAACACGCTCTCCCACTTTGGGATCAGTAGGATCAGGAGGATCATTGTCTCCACCAGGTTCATCCTCGTTGTCATCAGTGGATTCAGTACCATTGTCTTTAACATGCCCTCCCACTTTGGGATCAGTAGGGTCAGGACGACCATTGTCTCCACGAGGTTCATCCTCTTTGGGATCAGTGGATTCAGTACCATTGCCTTTAGCACGCTCTCCCATTTTGGGATCAGGAGGATCAGGAGGACCACTATCTCCACCAGGTTCATCCTCATCATCAGTGAATTCAGTACCATTGTCTTTAACATGCCTTCCCACTTTGGGATCAACAGGGTCAGGAGGATCATTGTTTTTACGAGGTTCATCCTCTTTGGGATCAGTGGATTCAGTACCATTGACGTTACCACGCTCTACCACTTTGGGATCAGTAGGGTCAGGAGGACCATTGTCTCCACGAGGTTCATCCTCTTTGGAATCAGTGGATTCAGTACCATTGACTTTACCACGCACTCCCACTTTGGCATCAGTAGGGTCAGGAGGACCATTGTCTCCACCAGTTTCATCCTCTTTGGAATCAGTGGATTCAGTACCATTGACTTTACCACGCTCTCCCACTTTAGGATCAGTAGGGTCAGGAGGACCATTGTCTCCACGAGGTTCAGTACTATTGTCTTTAGCATGCTCTCCCACTTTGGGATCAGTAGGGTCAGGAGGACCATTGTCTCCACCAGGTTCATCTTCGTTGTCATCAGTGGATTCAGTACCATTGTCTTTAGCACGCTCTCTCACATTGGGAACAGTAGGATCAGGAGGACCATTGTCTCCACCAGGTTCATCCTCTTTGGGATCAGTGGATTCAGTACCATTGTCTTTACCACGCTCTCCCACTTTGGGATCAGTAGAGTCAGGAGGACCATTGTCTCCACGAGGTTCATCCTCGCTGTCATCAGTGGATTCAGTACCATTGTCTTTAACATGCCCTCCCACCTTCAGATCATTAGGGTCAGGAGGACCATTGTCTCCACGAGGTTCATCCTCTTTGGAATCAGTGGATTCAGTGACATTGACTTTACCACGGTCTACCACTTTGGGATCAGTAGGCTCAGGAGGACCATTGTCTCCCCCAGGTTCAGTACCATTGACTTTACCACGCTCTCCCACTTGGGGATCAGTAGGGTCAGGAGGACCATTGTCTCCACCAGGTTCATCCTCTTTGGGATCAGTGGATTCAGTACCATT
>NC_056522.1:7944733-7951189 GCF_019175285.1 Sceloporus undulatus | reverse complement strand
CCCCCCCCCCCCGACAGCAATGGGGGAGGCAAAGGGATATGGGGTAAATAGAGGCTCCTTATCTCTTCCAGAGGAACTATGGGAAGACACAGAAGAGCCCCAGATGCAGAGGGGTTTAGGACAAATAAAGGCTCCTTCTCTCTTCCAGAGGAACTATGGGAAGACACAGAAGAGCCTAGAATGCAGAGGGGTTTAGGACAAATAGAGGCTCCTCTCTTCCAGAGGAACTATGGGAAGACACAGAAGAGCCTAGGATGCAGAGAGGTTTAGGACGAATAGAGGCTCCTTCTCTCTTCCAGAGAAACTATGGGAAGACACAGAAGAGCCTAGGATGCAGAGAGGTTTAGGATGAATAGAGGCTCCTTCTCTCTTCCAGAGGAACTATGGGAAGACACAGAAGAACCTCAGATGCAGAGGGATTGGGGTAAATAGAGGCCCCTTCTCTCTTCCAGAAGGACTATGAGAAAACACAGAAGAGCCTAGGATGCAGAGGGGTTTAGGACAAATAGAGGCTCCGTCTCTCTTCCAGAGAATAGATTTGAGGGGAATACAGGCTCCCTTCTCCCTTTCCCGGAGGGGAAAAGGACCTAAGCAACTGATTGGCTATGACGTCAAGTGCTGAAGCACTTGGTGGACAGCTGATTTTTTAAAAAAGAGGTACTGCTTCAAATGACCACAGGGAAAATACCAATGGGAACAAAAACAGGGGTAAAAAACCTCGGGTCTGTTTGCACCCATTTTTAATGGGAACAATGGGTCAGATTTGAGTCAGAATCCGAGTCAGAATTACAGTGAAATATGTTGCTTTATATGACCGGTGAGAATGGGGCCTCAGTGTTATCCGCTGCTGACTACTCTGGTAGAACTTAAAAGAAGATATGATCAGGTTTTCAACATTTATACATCTAATGCCCTCCCTCCATGATAACTATCATCCATCAGCCTGCAAGGGGGTGAACAGGCAGTCCCAGCTCCACCAGGGCTAGCCTGAAAAAAGAGAGCCCTCCCTCCAGTCCATCTGCTTTGGTCCAGGCCTCAGAGGGAGAGAAGAACCACTGGACCTCATCCCCTTTCCCACCACCATTCCCTTCTTTTGTGTCGTGTCTTTTAGATTGTAAGCCTGAGGGCAGGGAAACTTCTAATTAAAAATAATAACTGTAAGCCGCTATGATAGCCTTTAGGGCTGAAGGGCGGGGTATAAATACCTTAAATAACAACAACAACAACAACAACAACAACAACAACAACAACAACACATGTAAATCAGGAGCAATCACACAACAAATCAAAACCAAATCAAAAAAGAAACTCCAAAGCAAAATAAAATCAAATTCCAGAGGTAAGCTTCAGAGTAAGTTGCACAAAACAAAAAAGCCTCTTGTCCATTTCAAGAAACAAGATGAAATATATCAGAGATAATGTAAATGCTCAACTGAAAATCATTCTCCATCTGTTTCTTCCAACAACCATATAACTATAAGCAACATTGGGCTGTAAGACCCTGTAGAGACAGGCCAAAATAAAGCTGCTTCAGGTCACTTTGGAGGTATGCTGTTTAAATGATGCATGCGTCCTAAGAGTCCAGCTGTTGTGCCAAAGCCATGCTCCAGTACTTAGGACTGGAGCATGGCTTTGGCACGACTTCTGGACTCTTAGGACGCATGTATCATTTAAACAGCATACCTCCAAAGTGCTTTGGAGCAGCTTTATTTTGGCCTGTCTGTATAGGTTGATTCTCTTTCTCCTGATAATCCCCCCAATGAGCCATCCTCTTCATCAAAGGAAATACAAGATCCATGGCAATATGTGTATGACCAGTGCTGTATACAAGGCACTAAGCAGGGTGATCTTGTTTATGAAGATACCAAATAATCTTCATCCTCCTGGAATTTGGTCCTAGACAATTCAAAGTTGGTTTTTTCTAACTTCCCAAAGCTAAGAGGGTGGCTATCTCAGTTTCAACTTAAAGCCCACTTTGTGCACCTCATTGGGAAGGAAATAGCTCCATCTTTTAATATAGATAATATCCTTAATATTAATTATCCTTTTTACAACTATCACTGTGCCTGTGCAGTTGTGACTTTCAAGTCTAGAGCAGTTTCATCTGATATTTATAGACATAAGGCTAGACTTACAGACTTAGGTGGTAGCCAGACCAGCACAAATTCTAGCACCCTACAGACAACCACAACCCTAGCATGTAACTGCGGCATCAAAATTATGGCGCCCTGTCTACATGGGCGCTGCCATTACGATGTCACAGCCGTGCTGCAGCCAAATGGTGCACTGTGGACGTGATGTCTTGGCACCCTTTCAGCGGCGCTGGAAGGAACTCCAAAACAGAGCTCCTTTTGCTGTGGGTATTGCTGGCGCAGACTTTACACGGCTGCTCCAGTGATACAGAAGAGAAAGGGGCTGAGTAGCCCCTTTCTCTCTTTCCTCGCTGCTGTCGGAGTGTTCTTGGGGCATGAAGCCCCAAGGACACCCCTTTCCAGGCTGCGGGGAAGCGGTGTTTTGCCACTTCCCGAAGGCCTGGAAAAGCGGCAGATCAGGGCTTCCGGGGTTGCCACTGTGGCCGCTGAGGCCCCAATCCATCAGGGAAAGGGACGAGTGCAGGGCGCTCCAAAGGGGCGGTCTGTATCCCACCTTAGATTTTAAAAAAACAGCATGTATTTGGGCACAGAATAGTTTCTACAAAACGTTAGGATGTGTGAATACCATACAAGTAATGGGCAGAAATATTAATTTTCTCTGTAGTGGGGAGAATATGATGACATTTATTCATCCATACTTGCAAGGACAAAAGAGTCATGACTCAGAAAGGGTATCTGCACTGTATTGTATTAAGTGCTACGGCTCTGGTGATCAGAGAATCAGAAGGTAGGCAGTTGGAGGCCTGAGTGCAGTCTTGGGATTTGTCATTTGTTGTGATACCACATCTCTCTGACAGAAAAGAGTAATCTTTCACAAAAGTACAAATCCAAGAATTTCACAGCATTGAGCCAAGGCAGGTAGCAAGGTCCCAAACTGCAGTATTTTTTGCAGTGCAGATGCAGCCCCAGAGAAAGATTCTGTCACAGGTCCACCAACACTTAAATAAGTTGCATTGACTCAATGTGTCTACTGTAGTTGGGATTACCAACTGGAATGAGGCTACTGATAGCAATATCTCTTTTTCTATAGGGCAGTCAAGTCAATCTTCTGAAAGTGAAGAATGCTCCACCAGTGAAGAAGGTTCCAGTGGTTGTGGTAAGAACGGTAAGCAGCACTAAGCCCTGAAAGTTGTTAGTCCTGACTTCAGCATCAAATTACATCTTTACAGATAATCTTCTTCTTTCAATCCAAGAACCTGGTGAAGACAACAGTCCTGATCCTACTGATCCCAAAGAGGGAGAACCTGGCAGAGACGATGATCCTGACCCTACTGATCCCAAAGAAGGAGAGCATGGTAAAGACAATGGTCCTGAATCCACTGATCCCAAAGTAGGAGAGCGTGCTAAATACAATGGTACTGAAACTGGTGGAGACAATGGTCCTCCTGACCCTACTGATCCCAAAGTGGTATAAAGCGTGGTGAAGACAATGGTAATGAAATCCACTGATCCAAAGAGGATGAACCTGGTGGAGACAATGGCCTCCTGACCCTATGATCACAAAGTGGGAGGAGCGTGGTAAAGTCAATGGTACTGAATCCACTAATCCCAAAGAGGATGAACCTGTGGAGACAATGGTCCTCCGGACCCTACTGATCCCAAAGTGGGAGAGCTTGGTAAAGATAATGGTCCTAAATCCACGGACCAGAGAGCGTGCTAAAGACAATGGTACTGAACCTGGTGGAGACAATGGTCCTCCTGACCCTACTGATCCCAAAGTGGTAGAGGGGGTAAAGACAATGGTACTCAATCCACTGATTCCAAAGAGGAGACCCTCGTGGAGACAATGGTTCCCTGACCCTACGATCCCAAAGTGGGAGGGCATGTTAAAGACAATAGTACTGAATCCACTGATGACAACGAGGATGAACTGGTGGAGACAATGGTCCTCCTGAACCTACGGATCCCAAGTGGGAGAGCGTGCTAAAGACAATGGTATTGAACCTGGTGGAGACAATGGTCATCCTGACTCTACTGATCCCAAAGTGGGAGAGCGTGGTAAGACAATGGTACTGAACCACTGATCCCAAAGAGGATGAACCTGTGGAACAATGGTCCTCCTGACCACTGCCCAAAGTGGGAGGCATGTTAAAACAATGGTACTGAATCCATTGATCCCAAAGAGGATGAACCTAGTGGAGACAATGGTCCCCTGACCCAACTGATCCCAAAGTGGGAGAGGGTGGTAAAGACAATGGTACTCAACCACTGATTCCAAAGAGGAGGACCCCGTGGAGACAAGGTTCTCCTGACCCTACTGATCCCAAAGTGGGAGGGCATTAAAGACAATGGTACTAATCCACTGATGACAACGAGGATGAACCTGGTGGAGACAATGGTCCTCCTGATCCACTGATCCCAAAGTGGGAGAGCGTGCTAAAGACAATGGTATTGAAACCTGGTGGAGACAGGGTCCTCCTGACTCTACTGACCAAAGTGGGAGAGCGTGGTAAAGACAATGGAACTGAATCCACTGATCCCAAAAGGATGAACCTGTTGGAAGCAAGGGTCCTCCTGACCACTGATCCCAAACTGGGAGGGCATGTTAAAGACAATGGTACTGAATCCATTGATCCAAAGAGGATGAACCTGCTGGAGAGAATGGTTCCCCTGACCCTACGGACCAAAAGTGGGAGAGCGTGGTAAGAGACAATGGTACTGAAACAACTGATTCCAAAGAGGATGAACCTGGTGGAGACAATGGTCCTCCTGGACCCTACTGATCCCAAAGTGGAGAGGGTTTTAAAGTCAATGTACGAGATCCACTGATCCCAAAGAGGATGAACCTGGTGGAGACAATGGTCCTCCTGACCCTACTGATCCCTAGGGGGAGAGCTTGGTAAAGATAATGGTCCTGAATCCGCACTGATCCCAGAGAGCGTGATAAAGACAAGGGTACTGAACCTGGAGGAGACAATGGTCCTCCTGACCCTACTGATTCCAAGAGGTAAGCGTGGTAAAGTCAGGGTACGGAATCCACTGATCCAAAGAGGATGAACCTCGTGGAGACAATGATCCTCCTGACCCCTGATCCCAAGTGGGAGGGCACGTTAAAGACAAGGGTACGAACCACTGAAGACACGAGGATGAACCTGGTGGAGACAATGGTCCTCCTGACCCTACTGATCCCAACATGGGAAGGGATTTAAAGACATGGTACTGAATCCAATGATTCCAAAGAGGATGAACCTGCTGGAGACAATGGTCCTCCTGAGCCTACTGATCCCAAAGTGGTAGAGTGGTAAAGACAATGGTACGGAATCCACTGATTCCAAAGAGGATGAACCTGCTGGAGACAATGGTCCTCCTGACCCACTGATCCCAAAGTGGGAGAGGGTTTTAAAGTCAATGGTACTGAATCCACTGATCCCAAAGAGGAGGACCTGGTGGAGACAATGGTCCTCCTGACCCTACGGATCCAAAGTGGGAGGGCGTGGTAAAGTCAATGGTACTGAATCCACTGATCCCAAAGAGGATGAACCTGGTGGAGACAATGGTCCCCTGACCCTACTGATCCCAACATGGGAGGGCATTAAAGACAATGGTACTGAATCCAATGATTCCAAAGAGGATGAACCTGCTGGAGACAATGGTCCTCCTGAGCCTACGGATCCCAAAGGTGAGAGCGTGGTAAAGACAATGGTACTGAATCCACTGATTCCAAGAGGATGAACCTGCTGGAGACAGGGCCCCTGAGCCTACTGATCCCAAAGTGGTAGAGCGTGGTAAAGCCAATGGTACTGAATCCACTGACCAAAGAGGATGAACCTGCTGGAGACAATGGTCCTCCTGACCCTACTGATCCCAAAGTGGGAGAGGTTTTAAAGTCAATGGTACGTGAATCCACGAACCAAAGAGGATGAACCGGGTGGAGACAATGGTCCTCCTGACCACTGATCTCAAAGTGGAGGGGGTGGTAAAGTCAATGGTACTGAATCCATCCCAAAGAGGATGAACCTGGTGGAGACAATGGTCCTCCTGACCCTACTGATCCCAACATGGGAGGGCATGTTAAAGACAATGGTACTGAATCCAATGATTCCAAAGAGATGAACCTGCTGGAGACAATGGTCCTCCTGAGCCTACTGATCCCAAAGTGGTAGAGCGTGTAAAGACAATGGTACTGAATCCACGGATTCCAAAGAGGATGAACCTGCTGGAGACAAGGGTCCTCCGGACCCTACTGATCCCAAAGTGGGAGAGGGTTTTAAAGTCAATGGTACTGAATCCACTGATCCCAAAGAGGATGAACCTGGTGGAGACAATGGTCCTCCTGACCCTACTGATCTCAAAGTGAGAGGGC
>NC_056522.1:7898163-7944708 GCF_019175285.1 Sceloporus undulatus | reverse complement strand
TCGCGCCGAAATGAATTTCGTAACCCGAAAAATATTTCGTAACCCGAAACAGTTTTTCCCTATCCAGCTTTTTCGTATCCCGAAAATTTCGTAACCTGGGTATTTCGTATCCCGAGGCACCAGTGTACTGCAAAGCCCATCTGTTGTCAGGCGCTCAGGAAGAGGCAAAAAAGAAAAAAATAATTTAAAATGGTGTTCAATGGCTCTCCTCACAGGCCGGTCTATGAATGTGAAACAAGGGGAGGTCGCAGGGGGAGTAATGTGTTTACTGTGTTTGGAGCTCAGTGTAGCACGATCGCCTTACCCTGCTTCCCAATCCATTGGGGGAAAGACTATGCGAATGGGAGAAAATGGCGCCGGCAATGCAGGAAAGAGAACAAGCAGGTGACACCCCCAGGCCTTGAGCACTGCTCCTCCCATCCCCAAGATCCCGAATCAGACATCCTTTCATTCCCATTCATTTGCCCCGAATCAGACTCAGGAGGCACAGGAAAACTCACTAAAAAGCCACTGTTTTTTAAACCGCTTTATCAACCAATAATTTTGATTTTTCAGGATAAATCGATTCAGATTTGAATTCCAATGGAAACGATATTGGAGCAATGTGGATCAGATGTGCGCTCAAATGGAAACGATGCACCCTTGATTCGCGTCCTGATCTGCGTTATAAGCCAGTGGGAACACGGCCTGAGGAAAAAAATTCTTAATTCAATTAGACCTTTGCTCTGTTCAGATAAAAAAAATAAAAAAAAAGATCTGTCAATAAGATTAGGTGATCTTCTACGTCAACAATGTGCAGTTTGATATCAAGAGGGATAACTGTTCACCTCACAGTTCCTGTCCTTGTGCTTCTCTCTCTCACCTTGCCTTTTGCCCCAAGGATCCTGCCTTAGAGCTCAGGTCCCAGGTTGAACACCACACTGAACCAGTGCATGTGCTTATTGGTGTGTCAGTGTAGTAGTAGGTGACTTACTTCCAACATGATTCTCCTCACTTGGCACCTGCTTCATTTCCATGTATAGTACTGGTATCTGAATCAGTTACACCTACTATGAGAGTTAAAGCCTAAGGAAGGTAGTCATATTTCAAGCCAGGAGGGCAAATTATAAGAGTTGGGGAGTAATTCCCCTCAAAAACCCATGATCATCCCCTCAAGCTGGCATCCAGACATTACTTGGTTTTTCAGCCATTTTCTGATCAAATGTTGACTCATGAATATGGTTTCCAAAGGTAAAGGCAAAGGTTGTCCCTTGACATGAATGTCTAGTCATAACCGACTGTAGAGACTTGTGCTCATCTCCGTTTCTAAGCCGAAGAGCCAGCATTGTCCGAGGACTGCTCTGGTGATCACGTCCAGCATGACTGCACCTTCCTACTGATAAGTGGTACCTATTTATCTACTTGCATTTGCGTGGTTTCAAACAGCTAGGTTGGCAGAAGCTGGGATTAGTGACAGGAGCTCACCCCGTCATACAGCACTCAGGCCTCAAACTGCCAACCTTCCAACCTTTTGATCATCAGAGTTAGGATCTTTACCACTAAGCCACTGTATCCCTTGCATGTTTTCTACAGCATTGCAAACCTTTCCATCATTGTTATGGCCAGGAGGTTCAGTCCATAAACTATAGACATCCCAACAAATAAAAATAAAAAATAAGTTTTTCAAACTCATCTAAGTTCTATATGGCATTAATGCAAAATTTCATGAACAAAATGCTTCTAAAGTATTCAGTTCCCACACATTAAATATAATATTGGTTTACACCCTATCGTTTTTGTCCTGACAAAAGCAGACCCATTCATTCAACCATTGAGTCAATAGCTGGAATTCAGGTAGAGGCAGTTGCATATGTAAGTGTTCCTCAGGTGTACAGATCTGCTTTCTTAGGACTTTACACACCAGCCTGTTGTCTCACTGCAATCACATTAATTTAAGGAACGGAAAACATTCATTATCATACTTCTCTTCAATAGCGCTAAGGCACTGCTCTGGCAATCTATGGTCCCCCTCTCTCTCTTTTGTGCTGCCTCCATAAACCCACTTTATGCCCTAACCATCATGCCTTTGAATTTTTATTATTTTTATTTTTACCACAATTGCAGAATTATAGCAAACGGATGGAATTAAAACAAGCAAAAAAGGAAAGGAAAGGAAAATGGTCTGCTTGGGAATAGCGAGGGTGAATGGGGAAAGGAGGCACTTCCTAAAGCACAGGGCTGCTGTGTGCCTATGCACACTGCAGTCCCGTGCAAGCTGTCTCAGCCATCAACTGCCTTACAACGCTGGCTGCTGTGTGAATGTGCCCACAGAAGCCAGCTTTGGAAAAGTGTTGGAGGAGGCAATGGCTGAGAAGGGTGTGTGAGATGAGCAGAATCATGCCCTCTCATACCATGTGAGTGCCTGAGAAGTGGAACTGCAGCAGAAGGAACCTATTTCATAAAGGAAGTCATGCAATAGTAGCGAGATTGAGAACCCATTGTCAGGTTTTGCCTGTCAGTGAAAATCTGCACTATGGTAACAAATAGAATGCAAGGCAGCAGCAAGACAACATCATGCAATAAGTACCGGCCAAGGACACCTTTACTCTATTGAAATTCCACTATATAACCTCATGTGATAATGTCCCCGAAGTCAACTTCTGAGTCAGTCTCCTGGGCCTAAAACAGCCTTGAGATAGAATGTGCAAAAGTGTCACAAACATCACGAAAGGCAGTGGTTCTCAACCTTCGTAATGCCAAGAGCCTTTAATACAGTTCTTCATGTTGTGGTGACCCCAACTATAGAGGAATGGTGTCTCAGTTCCTAAGACCATCGGAAATATGTGTTTTCTGATGGTCTTAGGCAACCCCTGTCGTGATCCACAGGTTGAGAACTGATGCCCTAAGCGATGTTTGGGGGCCAAAAAAAAAAAAAAATTCAAAACAAAACAAAACAAAACAAAATAAAAACCTTGTACAAAAAATAACCTTGGCCTGCCAGTCACACTTTCACCACTTTGGGGATTTTCAATATGTCTATTCCACCTTAAAGTGCATCTACACTGTAGAAACAATGCAATTTGACACAGTTTAACTGCCAGGGATCCATCCTATAGAATCCTGGGATTTGTAGTTTTGTAAGGCACAAGGATTTGGGCAGAGAAGGGTAAAGACCTTTCAAACTACAAATCCCAGGTTTCTATAGGATGGTGCTACAGCACTTAAAATGGTGTCAAACTGCATTATTTCTACAATGTAGATGCACCCTGAGACTACTGCTAGAATTGAGGCCAAGATGTGTGTCTGATTCAGTCTCTCCCTATACAGTTCAGCAGCCTGAGCTGCGCTCTTACCCGAGGCCATATAGAAGAGGAGAACAAATACAGCAAAGAGAAGATATGGTGCCCTCATGTTGTAAATTCTCAGGCTCAGTGAGAGGAAGCCGCTCCAAAGAAGATCTGCATTGAAATCTGGATCAAAAAGGAACTTTCCTTCTATTTATAAGATTGCAGAAACAATGGAATAGTGACGCACACATGGTTTCAAACAAATGAATGGAGTAGATGGGCAATTCTATTGTAAAGCAAGAGCAGCAATCTGAGATACTTTAACTGGGAATAATTTAATTGTGTTATTATTGTGTGGAAAGACCATCAAACGAAACATGTACAAAATCATCACTAACCAGACAATTGTATAGTTTTCTTAACTGGAGCAATTCCACTTCTATTTAAAAGCTATTCCGATTCAGTATAATGGGGTTTACTTCCAGGTGGGAAATAGCTTCACCTTATCTTTCAGATTAGCTCACTCTGTGGTCCTTGAGAGAATGGCCAGTGCAACAAGAAATGACTGCTGAAAAGTGCTCTAAATGAATTCTAGTGCTACAGTTCCAGTGCTAGATGACCATCTGTCAGGAGTGCTTTGATTGTATATTCGTGCATGACAGGAGGTTGGACTGGATGGCCCTTGGGGTCTCTTCCAACTTTATGATTCTACTGACTTTCTCTAACCAAGAAATGAGGGAGGGAGCATAGTACTATCAATGTATGACCAGAATTGTGTTGTGTTGTGTTTTGTCCTGTCCTGTCCTGTTCTATTTTACTCTATTCTGTTCTATTATTCTATTCTATGTCATCCCTTTCTTCCAAAATGGGAGTCAAAGCTGCTTACAATATAAGTTAAAACAATGCTTTACTCCAAGCCAATGGTCCATTCTGTTAGCATGATGCACTTTCTGGAACAATATGTAGCAGCCATGCAGGATAGCTGGAGAAGCTGTCTCCTTGACAGCAAAAGTCCTCCCCCCCACCAGCTCATGTTTGTCTCTTGACAGATATAGCTTTCACTGCTATTCCTTCCTCCAGCATTGCAGTGTCCATTTGACTCCTACCCTCACAGCATTGCCCCATAACCAGATGTAAGTATACATCTGGTAAAGACACTTCAGCATATTAGGGTGCAAGAGGTTCTCCTGGAAAAAACGGAACAGACAGTTCTGGATGTAGAACACACAGGAAGTTTCTACAGAGGAGGTCACTTGACATACACAGCAGGGAGGCAGTTGCAGGAATGTCACACACAGAAGAAGGGAAACCAGGGATCGTTTCAGGAACTTGCAGCTACAGAATTGATTTGATGCTCTTTCTCTTATCAGGGATGAAGAGGAAGAGCAGCAGGGACAGCCCTCAGAGACAATGCAGGGGATCCTGGGAATACCACTGTAGGAAAATGCCACTGCTAAGCCTCAGAGGAGAGGTATGGTGGGGGGACTCCTTGCTGAGGGGTACAAAATCAGTGGTTTGTGGGCCTGACAAGATGTCTCAAGAGGTGTGTTGTCTCCCAGGTGTAAAGATCTGTGATGTGAAGGAGAGACTGAAAAGACTTGTCAAGCCTACTGACTGTTACCCCTTCCTTTTGGTCCATGTGGGAAACAATGATACTGCAAGGCACTGCCTTCAAAATATGATAAGGGATCATGAGGCTCTGGATGTGTTGTCTCTGAAAGAGATGAATGCACAGATTGTCATTTTATCTCTTCTCCCAGTTGAAGGGCATGGTCCAGGAAGGGAGAGGAAAATAGTGGATGTAAACAACTGGCTCCGCAGATGGTGCCACCAGGAACGATATGGATTCTTAGATCATGGGCTGCAGTTGCATGAGGGGGGACTTCTGGCAAGGAATGTGTTGCACCTCACCCCAGTTGGCAGAAACGTTTTTGCCAATAGTCTAAAAAAATGATCAGGAGGGCTTTATATTGAGTTAAGTGGGGGATGGGACAGTACTTTGGAAGGCAGGAGTTCATCAAGGGCTGGAGATAATAGTCAAACAGTTATAGAGGGAACAAGGCAAATAGTGCAGGGACCCAGCAGTGGGAGGGAAAAAGCTTTACACAGGCAGCTAGAGGGAGGACCATTGGTCTTAAATGTCTCTACAGTAATGCACAGAGCATTAGTGAACTTGAACTCCTAGCACAACAAAGGAAATATGATATAATAGGGATCACTGAAACCTGGTGCGATGAGTCTCATGATTGGAATGTAGAAATAGGGGGTATAACCTTTTTAAGAGAAACAGGCAAAACAGGAAAGGAGAGGAGTAGCATTATGTGTCAGAGATGTCTACACCTGTGAGGAGATCCAGGACTTAAATTCTGGAAGTAAAGTGGAGAGTATCTGGATAAAAATGAAAGGAGAGGGAAACAATAAGGATGTTATTGTGGGAGTTTACTACAGACCCTTAAGTCAGACTGAGGAATTGGATGATGCCTTTCTAGAACAGAAGACCATTCTCTCAGATAGGAGAGATGTTGCAGTGATGGGTGAATTCAACTATCTGGATATTTGCTGGAAGTCAGACTCAGGCAAAACCTTAAGGTCTAGCAAATTCCTCACTTGCCTGGAATATAATTTAATTCTCCAACAGATGGAAGAGGCAACAAATGAGTCAGAGATTTTAGATCTGATCTTAACCAACAGGGATGATTGGGATGCAAGTGGTGGGAAACCTAGTGAACATGTTCTACTGGAGTTTGTTATACAGTGTGAAGGAGAAGCCAAGCATAGTCAGACACACATTCTAGATGTGAAGTCAAAGGCTTTCATGGTCGGCATCCGTAGTTTTTTGTGGGTTTTTTGGGCTATGTGGCCATGTTCTGTATAGGAGTTTATTCCTGACGTTTCACCAGCATCTGTGGCTGGCATTATCAGAGAAAGATCTTCTCTGAAGATGCCAGCCACAGATGCTGGCGAAACATCAGGAATAAACTCTTCTAGAACATGGCCACATAGCCCGAAAGACCCACAAAAAACTACACATTCTAGATTTTAGGAAAGCTGATTTCAAAAAACTCAGGAAAATACTTGGGGCAATCCCATGGTCAAGAATAGTAATTTGTTTTATTTATTTATTTATTTATATATCGCTATTCCAAAGATCATAGCGGTGAACAGCAAGTAAGCTAATTAGCAGCTAAGCTAATTTGCCCCCAACAGTCTGGGTACTCATTTTAGCAACCTCGGAAGGATGCAAGCCTGAGTTGAGCTTGGGCCCTTTTGCTGGTCTTGAACTCGCAACCTTGTCGTTTTGAGTGAATGGCTGCAGTACAGACATTTAACCACTGCGCCACCAGTGCTTCCCTCCCACTGCTGGGTCCCTGCACTATTTGCCTTGTTCCCTCTATAACTGTTTGACTATGAAAAGAGGAGGGAGTTCAGGATGGCTGGTAGTTTCTTAAAAGGGAGATAATGAAGGCACAAATTCAAAGGAGTATATCACACGGAGCTTTTGGGTGGTTTTCTGGGTCAGTTCGGGGTCACTTCTGAAGTGACTGCACTTCCAACGATGTGGTTCCACGTAATAAAGTGACTGTTTTATCAGGTGCCATTGATTTCTATGGGAGCCCCTTGTGAAGTGCTTCAGCAGTGTTTCTGAAGTCACCCCTCATTTTGGTAAAACCAGGAGAAAAGTGACGTCAAAGAATTCGCTTCCAGGCTCCCTTTGATTGCACTGCGAATTGGTCTGGTGTGGAATGCAGCTTTGCTACTGCTCTGATACTCCATCGCAAATTGGCCCCGGGAGGAGGAGGAGGGGAGGAGCCCCCCCCTTCCTTCCTTCCCGCAGGTGCCTGTCATCCCCAGGAGAGAGGGACGGGGGGGGGGCTGCCTCCTCGGTCCCTTCCTTCCCAGGGATGGCCATCCTACCCTGGAAGGGAGAGACTGGGGGGGGCTGCCTCCTCGGTCCCTTCCTTCCTGGGGATGCCCATCATCCCCTGGAAGGGAGGGACTGAGGGGTCTGCCTCTCGGTCCCTTCCTTTCCGGGGATGCCCTCATCCCCTGGAAGGGAGGGACTGGGGGTCTGCCTCCTCGGTCCCTTCCTTCCTGGGGATGCCCATCATCCCCTGGAAGGGAGGGAGTGGGGGGCTGCCTCCTTGGTTTCTTCCTTCCTGGGGTGCCCATCATCCCCTGGAAGGGAGGGACTGAGGGGTCTGCCCTCCTCCGGTCCCTCCTTTCCGGGGTGACCATCATCCCTGGAAGGGAGGGACTGGGGGTCTGCCTCTTGATCCCTTCCTTCCTGGGGATGCCCATCATCCCTGGAAGGGAGACTGGGGAGTCTGCCTCCTCAGTCCCTTCCTCCCCGGGGATGCCCATCATCCCTAGGGAAGGGAGGGGGGGCTGCCTCCTTGGTCTCTTCCTTCCCGGATGTGCATCATCCCGAGAGGGAGGGACCCAGAGACAGTCTACCAGTCCCTCTCTTCCCAGGGATGATGGGTCCCTCCCTTCCCAGGGATTATGGGCATCCCGGGAAGGAAGGGACCAAGGAGGCAGCCCCCTCAGTCCCTCCTTCCCTGGTCCCTGTCACCCCGGGGAAGGGAGGGAGGGAGGAGGAGGGAGCCCTGCCCCCAACCTCTTCTCTTCATGGGGGCAATGCCAATCGTTGAACCCTCAAAGTATGCTCTGGTGTGGTAATACAATGTGCACTCACTCCCCTTTGCTTGAGTCCGCATCACGTGACTTGCTTGGAATAGAACTGACTTCTCTTCCCCTTCACTTTAGAAGACACAGAAGGCAACCAGGTGTGGTAAAAACACCCCATTTTAACCTTAATTCGCATTGCTAGACAGGAGTGACTCTGGATCTGGTGTGAAAAAACATCACACTTTGCATTACTAGAACAGGCGTGACTGCGGATCTCAGCTGCAACCCCCCCCCCCCCCCCCATGTGTGATAAGTCCAAACAGTTGCAATGAGGGACATGCATAAGAAATGGAAAGGGGGGAGATCACCAAGGAGACGTTCAAACAACTAGCTATCACATGTAAGGGTAAAGTCAGAAGAACAAAAGCACAGAATGAGCTAAGACTTGCTAGAGAGATTAAGAACAATAAAAAGGACTTTTTGGGGTATGTCCGCAGCAAAAGAAAGAAGAAGGAAATGGTGGGGGCATTGTGTGGAGAAGATGGTGAAATGCTAACAGGAGGCAGAGAAAAGGCAGAATTACTCCACCTTCTTTGCCTCAGTCTTCTCAGAACAAGGAGGAAAATGGAGCTGGAATCTCTTTTCTTGTAGCTTGCATCCCTTGCCCTGTGTTCTAGTCTCTGGAGCAGCAGGAAACAAGCTTGCTCCATCCTCAGTGTGACACGATATATCACTGAGTGTAATGGCAATAACTGTGACATAAACAACTAGCAAAATTAAAATTATACTTTTAAATTACAATATCATATATACAGCCTAAACGTATTTGCATATACACAGTTTCATGTAGTTAAACTGGAAAAGATGTGATTTTTAAAGAAAAATTAAATAATATTTGTGTACATAAATATTTGCTGGACAGAAAATGCTGGTTTCTGTGCCATAATACAAAGTTTTGCACAGACTAAGTCCCAAATTTCAGATACCCTTTAAAAACTGCAGTTTTCCAAGATCTTCTCACAATGGGAAGAAAAGTGTGAAAGTTATTCATTATTCCCTTTGAGAATGAAACTACCAAGAATCACATCCCTATGTGGAAGAAGTAATGATTACTTGTTTCTGTGTCAGTGGAGTGATGAATGTGCTTCACATTTTACTCTGAATTTTAAAGATGCTGAGACAAATGCTGAACCTATTTTGAGGAGCGTTGCATGAGTATCACCTGTCAGGTTTCAACTAAACTCTAGATCAGATTCCTCATTGCCCACCACTACCACCATTTGAGGCATAGGTCATAATTGTCAAAGAGGACACTCCAAAGAAACTGCTGGAGAAAGACTACCCTTTCCAGAAAATGTGAACTACAATACCATGAGTAGCTGAAGGTGTTAACTGCCTATACTGATGAAATGAGCAAACATTTCCAAGGGAAGCAAAGACGTCAGGGAATGAAATTCTCAGAAGATCAAAGCCTGACTTGCTCATGAGCAAAATGCGTCCTCTGGAAGAAGAGGTAAGATGCTTCCTGTTTCCCAAAAATCTAGGGAAATTAACTTTTTAGGTGAGAACTCCTTGGGAATTGTGGGAGCTGTTCTCCAAAAAGCTAACTTCCCCCACAGTTTTCAGGAAACAGGAAGCATCTTTTTTTCAGCCTGAGGGCTGCAATCCATCTTAACTCACCTTGCAGAGGTTGCATTTCTCTCATGAGCAGGTCAGGCTTTGATCTTTCGAGAAGTTCATTCTCTGACATGAGAATGAGGAGAGATAAGATGGTCCATGCAGACAAGGCCATAGAAAGAGCCCTCAGGACTTCATGTGCCCACCTTTGAGCTCTAGGTACCTCTCAAAAAACATATTGGAATAGGTCAGACAAAAAATTAAAAAAAACACACACACACAATCCACTTTTTTAAAACATGCTTTTAATGATTAGATTGCATTTCTTTATCTCTTTCTGCCTTGGCACAGGTACAGCCCATGTTAGTTGATCAAGTGAAAGTCCTTCTCTTTAATCAGGAAACAAGAGTCGCCAACATTCACTTGCATGGACCTAGGCCTCCCTATAACTTACAGCATTTCATGCCCGCTCCTCCACAGTGGAACTGAAGTATCTGATTGGAGGAACAGCGTAAAATCTGAGGAATACAGTAGCCACCATGGTCCTTGCAGAGCATCTCTTTGCCCCCTTGAGTGAAACAGAAAATGTTGTCATTTGTGTATGTCTGATCTACTTGGGAGAAAAGATGCACACTGCCATATTTCCCCAAAAGCTGGTGGCTGATGGTGGGTTCCTTAGTTGGAGATAAGAATCTACTCTGGGTTTTAGTCCAACTTTTAAGGAGGTTTGAGCAACTGTGGGAGACTAGAGGACCACATTAACACATGGAAGGCAGCACCCCCCACATCCACACCACCCAAAAAAATGGATTTTTTTCTCCTAAGAAGATCACAGAGAAGTTTTTTTTAACAACACTCAATGAGTGAGATGTCACTTCTTCTTTTTTGCTTTCTTTTTTTCCCCAGCCTCCCCAACATCTGAACTGACCCAAAAGAGGCAAAAAATGTAAAGAAAATACCCCTTTCCCCTGAGGGCATTTGGAGGCAAAAATATTTCAAAATTCAAAACATGGATGTTTACACTGGAGAGTACAGGTGACCACAAAAACACCCCAGCTATGTGTGGCCCATGTACTGCACTTTGCCCTGATTTAAAGGCAATATCCCAGGTGCTGGCTTTTGTTTGCAGATAGAGTTCAGCACCTTGAATACCTCCTTTAGAGGTCTCCCAAACCTAAAATGGATTCACCACTCCACAGATATGGAAATTGCCAACTACCATCAACAGCAGCAGCTTTTGTGGTTATCTCCCCCCCCCCCAACACACACAGACATTTGATTTGCTGGCAATCTATAACAGAATATTTCTGCACCAAAAAAAAGAAAAAGAAAAAAAAGAAACCACTAATATTTGAATACAAATATGTTAAGGGAAAAAGGTCCCCAAGATGCAAACAAATCTTGCAACAGTTGCCCAATTTTTCAGTGGGGTATCTTGATATGTCAAGACATCCATTTTTCATAAGAACAAGAAAATGTAAAAGCATTATTTCAATTCCTGATCAGCAGTAAATATCAACCATTTTCATAGAACCTCAATTTCTTTTACTGTACTTGAAACCAGAGCAGAATAAGGCAAGATTAACCTAGCATACATTTTCTAATTCATTAAACTCCCTGAACTCTAACAGGAAACAGGGGAGAGGGGATCAGTGAGCTTTCTTCCCCAATGGCTGAGATACAAAATCTTCTCAGTGTCACTGAAATACCTACAAGGGAAGATGTGCTTCACCAGCACTACACAGTCCCTATGTGAAACTGCAGCTCTGAGCAAATCACAGAGATGACTGGGTCTCATTGCTCAATTACAATGCTCAGTTGTCTTATGCAAAATTACAATGCAATGTGAAATTGCAATTTGCAATGTGAAATATGCAATGAGGAACCACAGTGTAGAATTATGATACATAACACGTATGCACAATTCCACTTTTACCATTATCTAGAGCAGGGGTAGGCAACCTGCGGCCCGTGGGCCGGATGCGGCCCAGTGAGGCCTTGGGACTGGCCCTAGCCCGGTCCTGCCACCGATTGCCACCGGGGGCCTTTGGCCTATCAGGAGGAGGCAGGCAAGATGGGCAATTGTCTATAGAAGCCTCAGAAACATGCATTTATATTAACATTTTTTAAAAAAATCAGCAAATTTTTTTAAAAAGTGTCATCCATTTGAAAATTTTGTCCTATATATATATATATATATTATATATATATATATATTTTTTAAAATTTTATTTTGTAATTATTTATTTTTTGGCTCTTCCCCAGTTGTCTGAGGGACAGCAACCCGCCCCCGGCTCAAAAAGGTTGCCTACCCCTGATCTAGAGAATATATCTGTTGGGCCATGGTGAATAATTCACTCAATTTGTGTAGCATGACTTACACCTCCATGCCACTAACAGGATGCCAGTCTCTGTCTGTCTCTCTGTTTCTGTCTCCGTCTCTCTCTTTCTCTTTCTCCCTCTGTCTTTCTATCACAATTTTCCAGTAGTCATCTTGTTTTCATTGCTTACCTTGAGCAACCTGAGAAAAGAACAGACCAACCAGAGCAAAAAGAATAAGGAACTTCATGATGAAGGCTTTTTTTGAAGACTCAAGGCTGCTGACTCAGAGAAGGAGCTGTAAGGCAAAGTAATAATGAATCTGGTTAAGAACTGGGGAGTTTTCCACTATTTAAAGAGCTGGGATGAATGGACACATTGAGCTGGCTGGAGTGGTGAGGGAAGAGTTGGAGGTAGGCATTCTTCTTCCCTGAGGGCAGGATGGACTGTCCTGTCTGTTGAATTTATTGATTTGAAAGAAACATAGAAACAGTAATGTAGGAAGCACAGGAGCCTTGGAGATCCCCATTCATTTTTATTGTTGTTCATAGGAGCATAGATTTACAGAGTTGGAATGGACCCTAGGACCATCTAGTTGACTGCTGAAGCATCCCTGAGAGGTGGTCATCCAAACGTTGCACAGAAACCTCCAGCACGAAAGATGACAGACACCACCTGTTTAGGTGGTCTCTTCAGGGATGTAGCCATATGGCAGGCAAAATGTGAGCCTTTCCCTCCACATAAAAATTCAACCCCCCATCAGGAAATTTTTCTTGAAGTTTCCCATTTCTAGTGTTATAGAAAATGAGGCATTGCCAATTCTTCATTCCTAGAACTCTTCTGTTTGGTTCCTTCACATTCATTTGGTAACTTTGGCCTGGTACAGACCACCCAAAAAGGGCAGTCTGCTGGTGCCTAGTTTTTCGCCAGGGGGGGAAATGCAGCAGACAACCCATGTGATTTCCCGCCAATGGAAAAAGAACCTGCAAAAAGTGGGTTGTTTTTCTGTCACGGTGGCGGTGGTGTAATGAGTGCGCCAGTGGCACACTCGTTACACAAGTGCCACGCGGCACTTATATAACAATGGTGGTGCCCATGTAAACAGGGCACCACCATTGTTACGTCCTCGTCATGTGTGAGGGTTGCCGGGCATGTGGGCACTCCGCCCACCAGGCAACCCTCGCACATGACGAGGGTGCCGCAAAGGCCCATCTGTTCCAGGCCTTTGTCTTCTTTTTTTCTTTAGCTGCATAAACTGTGGCCATGAGTCTATGTTGTGATCTACTTTGTGTAACTTTACACATGCTTGGCTGCATAGCAGAGGCCTTAACAGACCATATTAATGAATTGTAAAAATGCATATCAAGGCACTGGCACATACGTATGTCTCAATGTGTACTGGGCCCTACTAATACTCATTGGCACTTTCTAGCTGGTGTCTCGATGAGAGTTGCAAGAGTCCACAAAGGCCATCCAGTCCAACCACCTGCCATGCAGGAACTCCCAATCAAAGCATCCCCGACAGATGGCCATCCAGCCTCTGTTTGAAGACCTCTAAGGAAGGAGACTCCACCAGTCTCCAAGGGAGTGTGTTCCACTGTGAAACAGCTCTTACCATCAGGAAGTTCCTCCTAATGTTGAGGTGGAATCTCTTTTCCTGTAGCTTGCATTCATTGTTCCATGTTCTAGTCTCTGGACCAGCAGAAAATAAGTTTACTCCATTCTCAATGTGACACTCCTTCAAATACTTGTCATATCACCGGTTAACCATCTTTTCTCCAGGCTAAACATACCCAGGGGCTTTCTAAACAGCCCTTTGGGACATCCGGAGGACGTCCCATTTTAAAAAAGGGGCGTCTCTTTTAGACGCCCCATGGCCTAGTACGGACTCTGTCCGTACAAGATGGCGGCGCCCCTTCTACATGGGCGCCGCCATCTTTACGTATCGGACGCACAGCGTCCAGACGCGTCGCGCCGCTGCTGACGTAGCGAGCGCGCCCCTGGCGCCTCGCTACGTCGCAAACGCGAGCATAAAAGAAGCTCCATTTTGGAGCTTCTTTTTTCGGTCCTCGCGGGGTCGGGCGTCTGAAGGCTCCGGCTCCCCCGCGGACTACTGGCGGCAGCAGCAGACCGCCGCAAAGCGGCGGTCTGTACCCCGCCCCAGTTCCCTAAACTTGTTCCTCATAAGGCATGGTTTCCCGAACCTTCACACTTCTTTGTTGCCCTCCTCTGGACACGTTCCTGTTTCTCAACATCCTTTTTGAATTTTGGTGCCCATAACTGGACACAGTATTCCAGTTTGAGGCCTGACCAAAGCAAAACTACATGGCACTATTACTTCCCTTCATCTAGACACTATGGCGCGTTATAGATGGGCCCTATTGGGTGCCATCGTTACACGTGAGGGGCGGCACTTCCTGATGCACCTTGCCCCTCGCATGTAACGAGGGCATCAAAAGGGCGGCACCCTATACAGATGGATGCTGCCATTTTGACGTGACAGACTCCTAGTGTCTGCATGTCTCAGCGCCCTTGTGATGCCTCAAGGGTGCCATTGGTTTTTTGCGGGTTCTTTTTGCTGCGTGGGGGAGCCGAACAGTTTGTCCACTGTGGCTCCCTCGCGCAGCAAACAAGGACGGCAGCAGACCGCCCTTTTGGGCAGTCTGTAAAATGCCTATACTTCTTTTGATGAAACCTAGAATTGCATTGACCTTTTTAGCTGCCACATCACACTGTTGACCCATGCTCAACTTGTGGTCTACTTGGACTCCTAGATCCCTTTCACATGTAGTCTCATTAAGCCAGGTGTTCCCCATCCTATATTTATGCATTTCATTTTTCTGCCCTAAGTGCAGTACCTTACATTTCTCCATGATGAATTCCATTTTGTTAGCTTTGGCCCAGGTTTCTAATCTATTCAGGTCTTCTTGAATTTTGATCCTGTCCTCTGGGCTGTTACCATGTTTCCCTGAAAATAAGACACTGTCTGATATTTATTTTTCCTCAAGAAGGCACATTGTGGCTTATTTTCAGGGAATGTCTTATTTTTATTAAGAGACCCACATGCTGAGTAAAATGGCAGCCACAGCTTTACCTCTTCCCCCGGAAGACACACAATACCTAAAGCAGATTGTCCTGTTCCTCACTTCACTGAGGAAATGTTTACTTTATGACCAAATAATACCAATTTTGAAGTCACTCCACTGGATGCCTATTGGTTTCCAGGAGCAGTACAAGGTGTTGGTTATCACCTTTAAAGTCCTACATGGCTTGGGCCCAACTTATTTAAGGGATCGCCTATTTCCATATAATCCACCCCGTACACTGAGGTCTTCTGGGTGGAATCTATTTCAGCCCCTAAAGACCAGATTAATTGCAACCTTCCAGAGAACTTTTTCTGCAACCGCACCCAATCTGTGGAATGGCCTGCTGGATGAGATCCGTGAAATTAGCAACCTAGACAATTTCAAGAAAGCTGTCAAGATGGATCTCTTTCGGCAGGCCTTTCCTGAATAAAGTACTCAGTCACACAAAGATCTTTTCCATGTATGTTATGATTCTGCCCACTGTTATTAGATTGATACTAGATTTTAATGTTACCATGTAATTTTAAGTCTAACTTGTTTAATTCTTTTTTAAGGGGGGATATTATGTATATATTATTGTATGATTTTACTGCTGTATGCCCCTTTGTTTTTTATAAAAAGTGGGATACAAATAAAAGTTTTATTATTTATTTATTGTTTCACTTTCTATGGACCTCATCGTACAGGCCCTGGGGAACTGGTCCAGCGCAGAATGGAAGGAGGTGGGAAGGGAGCAGAACGGGGATATCACGCATCTTACCTCAAGGGAGAATACTGCTGATGCTGCCAGATGTTCCTGTTCCATTCCCCATCCATCCCACAGAGGCCGATTTTCAAGAAATATTCAGAATTGTTCTTGAAAATCGGCCTCTGTGGGATGGATGGGAAAGGAACAGGGACTTCTGGCATTGGCATCGGCATCGGCATCAACAGCATTCTCCCATTTCACTTCCTTCCTGCCCCCCTTCTGTTTCATGCTGGGCCTGTTCCCCAGGGCCTGAGCAATACAATCCATACTACCTTATCACATGGGCTCTGGGGAACAGGCCCAGCGCAGAACAGAAAGGGTCAGGAAGGGAGCAGAACAGGAAAATGCTGCACTGGAGAACACCACAGATACCACAAGAAGTCCCTGTTCCATTCCTTATCCATCCCACAGTTCCTGAAAATCAGCTTCTGTGGGACAGATGGGGAATGGAACGGGGACTTCCAGTGGCATTAGCGGCATTCTCCCATTCTGCTCCCTTCTCGCCCCATTCCCCAAGGACCATGTGATAAGGTACATAGTAGAGATCTTATCGCACGTGCCCTGGGGAACAGGCCTGGTGCAGAATGGAAGCGGTTGGGAAGGGAGTGGAATGGAGAAAGGACACATCTCACAGCATGGGAGAATGTCGCCAACACCACCGGATGTCCCCGTTCCATTCCCCATAGCCACACCTATCACTATGTCTTATTTTCTTGGTATGGCTTATATTGCACAAATGCTTAGAAATCCTGCTACTGCTTATTTTATGGGTATGTCTTATAGTCAGGGAAGCATGGTAGCAACTCTTTCTAATTTGGTGTCATCTGCAAATTTGATAAGCATGCCTTCTATTCCTTCATTCAAGTCATTGATAAAGATGTTGAATAGCACTGGACCCAGGAGAGAACCCTGTGAAACCTCACTAGTCACTTCTCTCCAGGATGAAGAGGAGCCATTGGTCAGCACACTTAGGGTTTGGCCAGTCAACTAATTACAAATCCACCTAACAGTTACATTGTTTAGCCCACATTTCACCAGCTTGTCTGCAAGAATATCATGGGGGACCTTGTCAAAGGCCTTCCTGAAATCGAGATATGCTATCTCTGCAGCATTCCCTTTGTCCACTAAGCTGGTAATTTTATCCAAAAAAAGGTGGGGGGAGATCAGATTAGTCTGGTATGACTTGTTTCTCAGAAAATCATGTTGACTTTTTGTGATAATGGCATTGCTTTCTAAATGTTCACAGACTCCCTGTTTAATGAACTTCTCTAGAATCTTTCCTGGTATTGATGTAAGACTAACTGGACGATAATTGTTGGGATCCTCTTTTTGTTCCCCTTTCTGAAGACAGAGACAACATTTGCCCTCCTCCAGTCTGTTGGGACTTCTTCTGTTCTCCAGGAGTTCTCAAAGATTATTGCCAATGGCTCTGAGATTATATTTGCCAATTCTTTTAATACCTTTGGATGTAGGACATCTGGTCTTGAAGACTTGGGCCTGTGCAGACTGGCCCAAAATACTGGCCTGTGGGCGAGGTTAGGGCACAATGTCCTGTTGACGCTTTCCTTAACTTTGCCCCCAGGGCCATGCAGGGACGTAGCCAAGGGGGGGGGGTTCTTGGGGTCCGGACCCCCCCTTCCGTTAGAAAAATGAATGGTGTGTGTTGCTGCGCCGCTGCACCCAAGCCCCAATATAATGGTGGCACTTAGTCTGGACCCCCCCCCCCTTCCTAAAATCCTGGCTACGTCCCTGGGCCATGGCAGTTTAAAGTAGTGTCAAACTGGATTATTTCTGCAGTGCGGTTGCAGCCTTAGTTTCTTGCAGCATAAAAAGGCAAAAGGGTGGGGAAGGAAAAAAAGGAATGTTTAGCAAGTGAAGGCACGTGCTGCTCCAGACGGCACATGCCATCCTGACACACCTCCGGTATAATCATATAATCAGAAGAGACCACAAGAGCCATCCAGTTCAACCACCTGCCATGCAGGAACTCTCTATCAAAGCATCCCGACAGATGGCCAGCTAGCCTCTGTTTAAAGATCTCCAAGGAAGGAGACCCCACCACCCTTCGCGGGAATGTGTTCCACTGTCAAACAGCTCTTACTGTCAAAATGTTCCTCCTAACATTGAGGTGGAATCTCTTTTCCTGGATCTTGTATCCACTGTTCCATGTTTTAGTCTCTGGAGCAACAGAAAACAAGCTTGTTCCATCCTCAATATGACACCCCTTCAAATACATAAGTAGGACTATCATCTCACCCCTTAACCATCTCTTTTCCAGGGTAAACATACCCAACTCCCTAAGTTTTTCCTCATAAGGCATGGTTTCTAGACCCTTCATCATTTTTTGGCTCTCCTTTGGACACAGTGGTGAATTGTGGTGCCCAGAACTGGACACAGCATTCCAGGTGGGGCCTGACCAAAGCAAAATAGTGGCACTATTACTTCCCTTAATCCAGACACTATACTTCTGTTAATGCAGCAGAGGGCTCTAGATCATTCCAGAAGATGTGGAGTAATGGGAATTTTTTAAAATATGTGTTAAGTGGAGATAAAGGAAGCCTGTATGGCATTATGGTTTGACTATGACCCTGGAGACCATGGTTCAATTCGCAGCTCACTCATAAAATCCACTGGTGATCTCTGGCTCTCAGTCTCAAGGGAAGGCAATGGCAAATCTCCTCTGAACTCATCTTCTGAAGAAACCCCATGATAGATTCACCTTACGGTAATCATAACTTAAACATGACTTGAAGGCATAGAACAACAAAAGGGAGGTATAGCCCAGTTCTGGTGTAGAATGTGCTGGGCATTGTGCAGACTGCTTCCACCAGAACTGAGATTTGGGACATGCATTGTCTGAACAGGACAGTGCCAGAATGGAGGGGGTTGGGGTCTTCTGGCCTATGCAGACCAGACCTGAGTTGCAAATCATTAATTCCTAGAGGTTAAAGTGACATTACAGATCTGGTATAAGCCATATTCTCTCAGATCTCATTAACCAAACCTGGTTGGAATTTGCACAAGCAAGGGCTCCTTTTGTGAATCACGCAGAGTAAGAATAAGGGTGTAACTGTGGCAGTTAAAGTGAAATCATCATGCTATAACTGTAGCATCTTGTCCAAGTTAAAAAAAAAATTGGAATAGGTCAGACAAACATTTTAAAAAAAAACACACACACACAATCCACTTTTTTAAAGGATGCTTTTAATAATTAGATTGCATTTCTTTATCTCTTTCTGTCTTGGCACAGGTACAGCCCATGTTAGTTGATCAAGTGAAAGTCCTTCTCTTTAATCAGGAAACAAGAGTCGCCAACATTCACTTGCGTAGACCTAGGCCTCCCTATATCTTACAGCATTTTAGGCCTTTGCTTCCACAGCGGGAAACAATTATCTGATTGGAGTGACAGCGTGAAATCCGATGAACACAGTAGCCACCTTGCTCCCTGCAGAGCATCAGTCTGCGCCCTTGAATGAAACAGAAAATGTTGTCATTAGTGGATGTCTGATCTACTTGGGAGAAAAGATGGACATATATTTTGAAAGGTGAACAAGGGAGGGAAACCTTTGCATGAATGACAGGCTTTTAGGTAATGCCATATTTCCCAAAAAACTGGTGGCTGATGATGGGTTCTTTAGTTGGAGATAAGAATCTACTCTGGGTTTTAGTCCAACTTTTAAGGAGGTTTGAGCAACTGTGGGAGACTAGAGGACTATATTAACACATGGAGGGCAGCACCCCCCACATCCACACCACCCAAAAAAATGGATTTTTTTTTCTCCTAAAAAAAATCACAGGGAGCATTTTCACCATGTTTTAGCCCCCTCCCAAGCCATTTTGGATCCCAGAGATTTTTTTTTAACAACACCCAATGTGGGCAAAGTGCAGTACATGGGCCACACATAGCTGGGGTGTTTTTGTGGTCTCCAGTACTCTCAAGTGTAAACATCCATGTTTTGAATTCGGAAATATTTTGCCCCAAAGCCCTCAGGATCTAAAATTACACAAAGGAAGCAGAAATGTGGACAAAATGCCCAATTCCCCTGAGGCCTTTGGGGCAAAAATATTCCGAATTCAAACATGGATGTTTACACTTGAGAGTACTGGAGACCACAAAAACACATGTGTGGCCCATGTACTGCACTTTGCCCAACCCTGATTTGAAGGCAATATCCCAGGTGCTGGCCTTGTTTTGCAGATAAGGTTCAGCTCCTTAAATACCTCCTTTAGAGGTCTCCCAAACCTAAAATGGATTCACCACTCCACAGATATGGAAATCGCCAACTACCATCAACAGCAGCAGCTTTTGTGGTCATCCCCCCCCCCCCACACACACACAGACATTTGAAATGCTGACAATCTATAACACAGTATTTCTGCACCAAAACAACAACAAAACCCACCCATATTTGGATACAGACATGTTAGTTTTTTTAAAAAAAACTGGAGATATAATTCCCAAGATGGAAACATGTCTTGCAACAGTTGCCCAGTTTCTTAGTGGGGTATCTTGATATGTCAAGACAGCAATTTTGCACGAGAACAAGAAAATGTAAACACATTATTTGTATTCCTGTTCAGCCGTAAATATCAACCATTTCCATAGAGACTCAATTTCTTTGACTGTACTTGAAATCAGAGCAGAATAATGGAAGATTAACATCTAGCATACATTTTCTCATTCATTAAACTCCCTGAACTCTAACAGGGAACAGGGGATCAGTGAGCTTTCTTCCCCAATGGCTGTGATACAAAATCTTCCCAATGTCACTGAAATACCTACAGCTGAAGATATGCTACACCAGCATTACACAGTCCCTATGTGGAACAGCAACTCTGTGCTAATTACATAGATGACTGGGTCTCATTGCTTAATTACAATGCTCAATTGTGCTACGCACAGTTGCAATGCATTGTGAAATTGCAATGTGTAATGCGAAACTGCAATGCACAACCACAATGTTAAATATGTAATGAGCAACCACAGTGCAGAATTGTGACAGATAACATTGTTGTATGCACAACTCCACTTCTACCATTATCTAGAGAATATATCTGTTGCACCATGGTGAATAATTCACCTCTCATGTGTAGCATGATTTACACCTCCATGCCACTAACAGGATGCTAGCCTCTGTCTGTCTGTCTGTCTGTCTGTCTGTCTGTCTGTCTGTCTGTCTCTCTCTCTCTCTCTCTCTCAGTTTTTCAGTAGTCATCTTGAGTTCCTTGCTTACCTTCAGCAATTTGGGAAAAGAACAGGCCAACCAGAACGAAAAGAATAAGGAACTTCATGATGGAAGCTTCTTTGGAGGACTCAAGGCTGCTGACTTGGAGAAAGACCTCTAAGGCAAAGTAATAATCTTTGTAAGAATCGGGGAGGTTTCCACTATTTATAGAGCTGGGATGAATAGATACATTGAGTTGGCTGGAGTGATGAAGGGGGAGTTTGAGGTAGACATCCTTCTTCCTGGAGGGCAGGATGGACTGTCCTAAGTTGAATTTATTGATTTAAAAAAAACATAGAAACTGTAATGTAGGAAACACAGGGGCCTTGGAAATGCCCAACTACTCTCAATTTTCTTGTCATTGCTGTTCATAGGAGCATAAAGTTATAGAGTTGGAAAGGATATGCATCTGGCACATTCTTGCTGGTGCTCTGAAATGCATCTTTCCCATTCGCAAGGTGCATTCCATAGTGCATCTGCTACTCAGCTAAGTGTGAACCATAGACCACGATATAGAATCAAAGTGATAATTTTTAAAAAAAATATTTCTGACCTGGTTACTCTTCTCTGGTTCTCAAGTGACGTTATCACACGGAGACCTATGTGTTTGCATCCCAAAAATGGTTAAAGTGTTGGCATCTCAGAAAAGCACACACGTGTGCAATTGATTATCATACACATAGCACAACAACGTGTTAAAAGCACATTACTGTTATGGGAGTGTGGGTCGAAAGCACATTTGTTTTTCTCGTCTACGCAGCCAGATCAGCCAAATCAACCCTGGCAATCAATGAGATGACAGATGTCGCAGCCAGATTGCCCTCACATATGGTGCAGAAATATAGGGATCAGATATCAGCACTGGCAAAGCCTTGGAAATATTACAAAACAAATTTCTCCTAAAGCTCTGCACTTTACCAAATGGAAGTCCTGCACCTTTTTTGTGCACTGAATTTGGCTGCCCTTCAGTTAAAAGAAGAATTACACAGATCAGATATTTTAAACATATTGCTATCTTACCAACTAATCGTCTCCCAGCTTTGTGTTACTGTACTTGGAAATGTGTGACAACCAGTTCTGGAAATCAAGTTTTCACATTCTTTTACAAAAATATAACTTTTCTGAGTTGAACGCTGTTATTGGCATGGATAAGAAGCAATTAAGGGAATTCCTCTTTTGGATTGATTCAAGAAAAGATCTGCAGTCAATTAGGACCTCACAGTTTTCCTTTTATTTCTCCTTTTTGAAGACTGAACGTTTTAGAGCCAGATATTTGACTAAACTCAAGTCGCCTACTTTGAGAATTGCCTTCACTGAGTTCAGCCAATGCCTATTCTGGTTCTAGATGGACGCTACAACAAAGTGCCTTTTGAGAACAGACTATGCATCTGCAGTCAGCCTCAGGTGGAGGATATTGTTCATTACTTGTTAATTTGGCCATTGTACAGCAATCCTAGAAAGAAATTTTTAACACCCTTGCTGACAAACAAAAGCGGGAGCTGTACTGTCGATTTGGTCCAATTCCTTTTGAGTGACACCAACGACTGTGTAACACATAGAGTAGCTCTTTTTGCCATGGCTGCAAAAAAGATTAGAAAGAGAGAGTTAAATAAAATTGCCCTAAAGTGCCAGGGAGACGGCAAGTATTAATTAGATTTTATAATTATATTATATTTGTTTACTAATATCCAGGAAAGATGTCTCTTTTTCCATTTGTCCCTTTTAACAGTTAACTATTTTTAACTGCACATTAAATATTGGGACATTTGTATTCTGTGCCTTTTGTTTTAAATGTTAAATGTTTTATGCTTTTTGATAAGCTTATTTTGTCATGGCCTTTGGCTAGTACAATAAACGTTAACTTGAAGTAAACATTTGTTTTTCAGACATATGTGTAAAAATCTCTTTGATGGCTTGGAAATAAATGCTTTGCGCATGCACACAGAATCAGTAGTTACATCACCGGAAGGCACCCAGAGAAATAAATCATTTTATTTATGCAATTTTCTTTATAAAGCATCCCTGACTCTCCTCAAATAATGGCTAATGGGAAAGCCTTAAAAAGGAGACACATTCACACACAAAGAGCTATTAAAGGGAGGGAGTGAATGCAATGGAAATGAAAACATGGTATTTTCCCAAAAATGTCTATTTCCTGATTCATGCCACTTTTTGTTTGGGTTCTAAGCAGTTTGCATGCAGCTTCATCTGAAAAGCAATTGTGAAATTATGCCTGTTATCCTGGATAACCCCAGGTTCTGTCCAGTTTAAACTTCCAATTTGTGATAAAGTACAAGGTGCAGAAGAGGAACATCAGAGTGAAAGTGCTGCCTTAAAAAGTATGTATATATGTTTCCCTCATTACTTAGTCTAGAGCTGCATCCTCATGGGCCAAATAACACATCCTTGCCCCTTTCTCATGGTGATCTGTCTGGATGATGTAGGGCCCAAATCCCTGGTTCTGGGTGAACTGCCTAGATGACATATGGACAGTTCAGTACTGAACCTGCTCTATGTTTTAAGTCTCTTTTTGCCCTGGGTCATGTAAGAAAATCCAGAGCCCTCCATGGCATCAACAGATTCTCACACATGGCCTATTGGGGCCCCTGACACCACCAACACTGGAACAAGTCACTCATTCTGAAGTCAGAATGAGGCACCGAGTCATGTGATTGATTCAGGGTGCCTCGTTCTGATGTGAAAATAAGCAACTTGTGCCAGCTGCAATAGCACCAGGTGGCACAGGGAGACATGTATGCAAACAACTGCCTGGTGTTGCAACAGAGCATCTAAGGTAGTGGGAGGGGGACCTTGGGGCAGTTTCAGGGCCGGAATACTCCAGCCTGCTCCCAGAGTACTCTGGCTCACACAGACATCACCTTGGTGGGTATTTTCATTTGAATGGCATACTCTGTGCACCTATGGTTGATGCCTGCTGTACTGGGTTTAATAGCATCCCCTATGCTTCCGCTGGTAACATCACCCATAGAACCTATGTCTTGTGCCATCAAGGTGAGTCATCCCTAAGTCTCAGGGTTGGCCCTGAACTGAGAAGCCAAGATGGTTCTGATCTGACAACTTCATTAATAGCACACTTTCCTGTCACTGCATTTTGACATGCCTATTACTTGGAACTGTATTCAAAGGGGTGACATGGGCTAAGAAAGATAAGATGTAAAGATTTAAAGACCCAGTGGCAGCAATATTCCAGAAGAGGAAGGAAAGAAGGGAGAATAAATCAGTATAAGGGAATTGACTTGGATAGGTTCAACTTTTAAAGGCCTAATGCAGGACTGAACAAAGCGCTGCCTCCCAGATGTTGTTGAACTGTAACTTCCAGAATCGTTGGCTCTCCTCTGAAAGAGCTTGGGTGATAAGCCCACCCACTCCCCTGCCCAGTCCCAATAACTGCTGCCTGAGGAAGCTACCTCATTCTGGTTAATGGTAGTGGTGACACCAGGTGATTGATGTCTACAAAGAACAAATGACAAAGGTACATTCACAATCAGAAAACAGTGGTTCCCCTTTTTATGATATGCATACATAGTTCATTCCTGGGTCCAGGGCAAAATGTATCCTACATCGTGAAGGGAGAATATCCTGTTCTTTCAAGAGATACCATCAATGTTTGTCCTATTGGTTTGTCTGAAACTGTCAGTTTATTTAAAGAGGAAGAAGAAAAGAAAGCAACCCAGATTATCCTCTGGGAACAGTAAAGACTCCAAACTACATGTTCCCATCATTCAACACTGACAGCATCTTAAAAATTTGGTCTTTTTTGTCCCACTAGTCTGCTGGTGAGTCAACATCTTCTGCTTCTATAGTGTGAAGCTCCTCCATCTTCTTTTTGGTGTCTCAAATCAGAGTTGGAAGAGACCACAATGGCCATCCAATTCAATCCCCTGCTACACAGGAATACAGGACATAGAATCAAGGCACCCCTGACAGATGGCCATCCAGCCTGTGATTAAATCCATCCTAGGGAACTTGTAGAAATGTCAGTATGGATGGCATGTGTATTAGTATGCCCCTGTCTTTCTAGAATCTTGTTGCACTACCATGAGGCAAGGTGAAAATGCCAGTAGGGTGCAAGCTATTGTGGGCAGTTAAGTAGGAGGAAGGCAGATCCAACTGTTCTCCTGAAAAAGACCCAATGAAATAATCAGAACCACCCATTCATTTCTAAAAGCTTCAGCCAGAATTATGACTTGCATCCATTCATGGAAGGATGGGTCTGTCCTGAGGTTTTCTCCTATGTCCCTTCTATTTCTTAGGCGACAAAGGGAATTACCATCAAGTATTGCTGCAACTCTAGTAAGTTCTGCATTCATGACAAATCAAATGTTGGCTCCCTAACTTTATTTCATGTTCAATGCACTTTATTTTGCAATCTACCCAAAATTATTGAGGAAGCCTATAAAAGAAAGTGATCGTTCTGTGTACCTCTATTCCATAGGGCAGTCATTTAGTGTGTCCCTATCCTAAGTGTACAATTTATAGGGGTGTGCAGATGTTTCCTCCCTGCATACTCTGCCAATGTGAGGAGTGGGTGAGCAAGACTATATTGGCCATGTCTTTAAGTTATGATTTGTTTAGGAACCAGGGTCCCCAATAGCTCTAAAAGAAAAAGGGAATTACCTCTCATCGAAGTGATATATTTCCTAGCCCCTTGTCCATGCCCCACTTTCACAGAGTAATAGAAACATGGAATCACAGAACTGGAAGAGACTCCAGAAGCCATCCAGTCCACTCCCATTGTGCCATTCAGGAAGACACAATTAAAGCATTCCTGACAGATGGCCAGCAAGCCTACATTTAAAATCTTCCAAAGAAGGAAACTCCACCAACTTCTGAGGGAGTGTGTTCCACCGTCAAACAGCTCTTACTGTCAGGAAGTTCTTCCTAATGTTTAAGTGGAATCTCTTTTCCTGTAGCTTGAATTCATGGTTCCATGTACTACTGTCTGGAACAGCAGAAAACAAGATTGTTCCTCAATAAGGCATAATATGATGATGATGATGATGATGATGATGATGATGATGATGATGATGATTCCACTCTTCAGCCAAAAGGCTATCAGAGCAGTTTGCAAATTGTTAATTAGACATTTCCCTGCTCTCAGACTTACAATCTAAAAAGACAAGACGCAAAAGGAAAAGGGAATGGCAGTGGGGAGAGGGGAAAGTCCAGCAGATCTTCTCTCCCTCAGAGGCCTGGACCACAGCAGATGGGCTGGAGGGAGGGCTCTTTTTGCTCTTCTTCTTACTCTGATTAGGCCTGATGGAGTTGGCCTGCTCTTCCTTCCCTCTGGTTGGTGGCTGGAGGGAGGGCCTTCTTCTTTTCAGGCAAGGCCTGAAGGAGCTGGCATGCCTTTCTCTCCCTCTGGATGATGGTGGATATTTAAACATTTAAAATATTTAAATATTTAAACAGGGTTATCATGTCACACCTTAACTTCTCTTCTACAAGCTAAATATACCCAGCTCCTTAAGCTACCCCTCATATATCTCTCTAACAACATAATAGTGGAAAATCCTAGATGCCATTGCTCTTGTCTCTGGAATGGCCATTTTGGGTATTCTCACTCCAAGTATCCACTTTGAGATAGAGACTGAATCCTTTATGTGCTTTGCACACCAAGTCCAAGCAATGTGAATGGGTTTGTAGACTCCTCTTCTGCTGACTCGGTCTATGGTATCCTTTATGGATTAAGAAGCACAGCCCTCCCTCCGGGTCCATCTGCCTTGGTCCAGACCTCAGAGGAAGAGAAGAAATGCTGGACCTGATCCCCTTCCCCACCACCACTCCCTTCTCTTTTTGTGCTGTGTCTTTTTAGATTGTAAGCATGAGGGCAGGGAACCATTTAATTAATAATAATAATAATTATAAGCCACTCTGGGAGCCTTTAGGGCTGAAGGGTGGGGTATAAATACTGTAAATAAATAAAAATAAATACAGAGCTCATGCAACATTGGCCAATCCCCATTCTATCCAACAAGTGCCTTGGGAAGATAGGGCCCTAAACCCATGTTGCATGAATATAAGAGCTCTGTTTCTTCAGTCAGTCTGCATGCCATCATTGCTGTGAACTTTCTAGACTTTGGAATGAGGTGGCCAGTTTCTTCATCGTTGTGAGGGCTGGAAAAATAGCATTCTTGGACAAGGGAAAGTGGGTTACCCACTGATGTTTTACTTACAGCTGTGATCAGTGGCATCACTAGGGTTGGCATCACCACCACCACCCCAGTGCCATATGAAATACTTAGTAATGTTTTTTATTATTAATTTTTGTGCTGATGTTACTTGTAAATCTTAATTCTCATATATCACTGAATGTAATGGTAATATTTGTGAGACAAACAAGTAGCAAAATTAAACTATGCCTTTAAATTACAATATCATATGCACAGGCTACATGTATTTACATGTATATAATTTCATGTGATTAATGTGAAAATTTGGTAGGATGTGTTGTTTTTAAATAAAAATTTAAAAGAATAAAATTCTCATCCCACTCCCACCATCTCTTCAGTGTTTTAAAGGGAAGAAGGTGAACGCCACAGCCGATTTCTGCCCAAAGGCAGATATTTGGGGAACAGTGATGTACCCCTCTTAGGGTGCCACTTGGTGCAGTCCACACACCTCACAAACCCCTAATGACAGCCCTGGCTATGATCACTGAGAAATGGCCTCCCTGCTTCTTCATTTCCTTGCATCCTGCCATCGCCCATGCAACACAAGAGATTCACAACTGTTAATATCAGTGGGATAAGGTGCACTACTTAGAATCCCTCTACATTGGATCTCATTCTCAACTGTCTACAGTCTGGGATGACTTCTGCATGCATAGTTATGCAAACTGAGCTCCATCCAAAAGAGACAACACTCTTATCAAGGCCATACAACTTGCAGTGCACACTTTTAATAAACAATGGGTTACAATTTCTATATTTAATCTGCCTTTAATAACTTGGTCATTGGATTGATCTTCTTTCTTCTGCTATTTTCACTGCCTTCTTCAGAGTAGGTCTGTTTCCATTCCATGAGCAAAGATCCACATCAAAGATTAGGAAACTGGTTTGCAACATCTTCCATTGATCCCACAGTTGGCTGGTAGACTTTCACCAGATGGGCATTCTTCAGTCAATGGAACATGGCAGTAGCCTCCCAGAGCAGCACAGGCTTCTGTTGTTGGTGGTTCCTCTGGACAAAAGAAAAATTGGAGAATTCTTTCACTGATCAGACGTTTGACTCTTTCCTAGTGAAAGATGGAAATGGCCTCCCTAATCAGGACCATGCTGTGTTGTTGCTGGTTTTACTGCATAGAAAGAAAGAAAAAACCAGAGAGAGGATTATATCATTGATGAGAACATACCCAACAAATATCTTTTTTTTTAAAAAAAAAAACTGATTTGGCAGGAACAGACTTGATTAATTTTTCTGTCTTCTCATTTTTTTTCCAGCTGTTTTTTTACATGTCTCAGCTTCCTTCTCCTCCTCCCACTTTCCTCTTTGTTCTCAGCTTTCTTCAATTGGTGTAAAACTGAATTCAAAGTGCAACAGGGTTTTGCACTTCATTAACTCAGCAAGTGGGAAAGGAGCAGAGAGGATGAATCTTGCCCTTCACAGGAGAGTCAGGCAAAAACCATCTGCTGCAGCCTCTCCTAGTTTGTGAATTCTTCCTCATTGATAACATTTGCTATTCTGATGTTATTTGGCCACACATGTCCTGGTTGTCATCTGTGAAGTTCTGGAGGGCATTTGAGAACTTGTGTGGCTCACCAAAAATGGCAACAGCTTCAGAGAGGGGTGAAGGCCTTGTTTTGACCAGGAGTACGGTCAATATCATTGTCTGTTAATAATGTTTAGTTTCTCACAGGTGAGCAGCTGTGTTCCAATGTATCTGGAGGTCTTACTGAATCCTTCCTGTCAGCTGAGGTAAACTGAGGCTGGCTGGCTCAGGCCAAAATCCTATCTAGTCTAGTCACCAGATGCCTCTAGGTCAGGATGTCTATGAAGAAGAGAGGTACATTTGGGGGACATGTTATGAATGATATGGGAAATGGTCCCCTTTTATCTGGATCAGGAGTGCTTTTTTAAAAGTCTAGATCTGAATATCTTTAGAATATATTTTATTTAATTTTTATTTAAGTATTTATGTCTTGCTTGTATCCAAGGATCTCAAGGTAAGGTACAATAAAAAAAACAATTTAAAACTGTTAACACTAATTTTAAAAGACTAAAACCATATTAAAACCATTTAACACTTAAAAAATATGTCAACATAAAACCAGTTATAGCTGTTTACAACTATAGCACATGCACCAATATGGATAAAATCAATTAGGCCCTAAACACTTTCATTTTAAAAGTCATGTTTTGACTTGGCATTAGAAGGATACCAGTGTTGGAGCCAATCGAGCCTCTAAGGGGAGGGTATTTTGCAATCGCGTGCCATAGCAGAGAAGGCCCTCTCCTGTTTCCTTCCGTTAGTGTATTGCTTCCAGTGGCAGGACAGTATGGAAGGGGTATGAGGCCAAAATCGGGGAGGAGGAAGGGAAATCCCAGCAGATCCACTCAGCTTGCTATGTTTGGAGAATTTTGCTTCCTGGTGCATTTGTTTAAAAAATAGGAAATGAAGTGCATTTCATAAAGGACATAGTTTTCTTTGGTATCCTCTTTTTGCTTTTTTATCTCTGATTTAGGTTGCCAGTTCAGGATCATTCCAGATTCTGAAGTTTCATACCCAAAACCTGAAACCCTGGAAGAGAAAACCTTTTTTTCTGCTGCTCCAGAAGCAGCAGAAGGAGCAATGGATGCAAACTACAGGAAAAGAGATTTCCCCCTCAACATTTGGAAAATTATCACATTACCTTTGCTCTCAGCATAGATGCGGGATATAACTGTAAGAAGGCAGATCATATCACATCCACCCATCACCAGGTAGCAGTCAGCCCATTTGCAACCCAGGTTTCTCCGGGCTTCCCTCACATCTTTTCATGGATGGGATTTTTCCCCTTCTTGAAAAGTTGTGGCAGAAGCACGGGTTGCAAATGAAATGCCTGCTGCCTGGCGATGGGTGAATGTGATAAGATCCACCTTCTTAAAGTTACATCCTGCATCTATGCCGGGAGCAAAGGTAATGTGATAATCTCCTAGGAAGAACTTCCTGATAATAAGAGCTGTTCGACAGTGGAACATACTCCCTCAAAGAGCAGAGGAATTCCCTTCTTTTGAGGGCTTTTAAAAGATGTTGGATGGCCATCTGTCGGGTGTGCTTTGGTTCTGTGTTCCTGCATGGCAGGGGGTTGGACTGGATGGCCCTTGAGGTCTCTTCCAACTCTCTGATTCTCTGATTCTATAACAGCTCCTGATCATGCAAAAACCTGCAACTTTGGAACAGCCTCTCGTGATGCCATGAAGTGTTCACAGCTTATCATTGACATCCACACACACATACACAAAGAGAATATTTTTAGCTAAAGGGTCTTGTGCCATATCAAGATGAATTGAAGAGATTATTCCTCCTCATGTTTAATCTAGCCTACTTCTAGCCAGAAGATGGGTGAAAAGCAGAACAAAAGATTTCTGTTCCACAAAGACTGTGATGGGAGGAGGAGGCTAATTAAGTAACTAAGTAGATGCTGCCACCACCCTGTAAAGTCTTTGCAAATTGCAGCAATAAATCAATTAAGCCTTGCAAAATTGCTCCTGCTCTACTAGCAGGCACACAGCCCTTTCTTCTTGCCCAAAGCTGCATCTACCAAAACTGGAGAATTTGCACCTGCGTCTCCCATATGGAGATGGCTGATGGACACTTGGAGACTTCGGGCTAGGCCTTGAGATCTAGCAACTCTACCCTAAATACAGAATCATTCTGTTTCTTGGAGACCAGTATCACAATTAAAGCCAGTTAATAAATGTCATGTTGATTTTTCATTGTGGTGAAAGAAAATAAATTTTCTCCAGTCCACATGATCAGTACTTTTTGTTCTTCCCTGTCTTCAAGGAAGAACATTATCAATATCCCAGATATATATATATATATATTTCTTGTTTTGAAAAATAGATAATATCAAAGCTCTCTATTTGGTTAACCTTCAATTAAAGCACATTTTTAAAACAACAACAATGAGGATAGTATTCAAGTTTAGAAACAGAAAAGCATTCAGTATGCATTTCTCTGGGGAGCAATTTTTGTTATCACTTAAGATGGATATTTTTCTTGTCCTTCCTGCTGGATTCTAGAGCTGGAATTCTGACACATCCTGACTGGGACACATGCATGCTTAACCTAAGTTATGTGTACATATGTCTTTTCAGTTCTTCATGCACGAAGGTATCCAGTGGGGCATACACAGGGCCACAGGAGGATCTACAAAGAGCATCTCAAAATCTGAGTAGGTATATATTTGAGAAAGTGATTTTTCTTTTTTTCCTAAACAATTTTACTGTCTTATGCATCTTATCATTATCTTATACAGTGGTGCCTCGGGTTACGAAAGTAATTCGTTCCGCGGCCGCTTTCGTAACCCGAAAAGCCTTCGTAAGCCGAATTGCCATAGGCGCTAATGGGGAAAAGCCGCGATTCCGTGCGAAAAAGCCGAAAAAAGCACCAAAAGTTTTTTCGTAACCCGAAAAAACATTCGTAACCCGGAACAATAATTCCCTATGGGATTTTTTCGTATCCCGAAAATTTCGTAACCTGGGTATTTCGTATCCCGAGGTACCACTGTACATATCATTTTACTGTCATGCGCATCTTATCTGCAGTGACCCAGCCTTCCTCTTCAGCAGTTGATCCTAGACTCTGGAATGACCTGCTGGACGAGATCCAGCAGATCACAATCTTGGAAACCTTTAAGAAGGCTATTAAGACGGATCTCTTCTGGCAGGCCTTTCCAGACTAGAGCATCCTTGCTGACCTGCCTCCCCCCTCCTTTTTCTCCCATTATCCCCCATCTTTATCTTTATTCTACCCAGATCCCACCTGAAACTATTTCATTTTAATCATTATTGTATATTAATTTTTTAAACTTCTTTTCTTCATTTAATCTCCTTTTAGCGTTTCATTATGTTTTTATGACTTGGGGGAGGGATGAGCAACTTGAAATTTTTAATGTATTCTCTTTTAACTGTATTTTGCTGTACTGTTGTAATCCACTTGTATTGCTAGAGATTAAGCGGAATATTATTATTAATATAGCCATATTTGTTCTTTTCATAGAATCATAAGAGTTGGAAGAGATCACAAGGGCCATCCAGTCCAACCCCATTCTGCCATGCAGAAACACTGAATCAAAGCATCCCCGACAGATGGCCATCCAGCCTCTGTCTAAAGACCTCCAAAGAAGGAGACTCCACTCTGAGGGAGTGTGTTCCACTGTTGAAGAGCTCTTGTTGTCAGGAAGTTCTTCCTAATGTTGAGGTGGAATCTCTTTTCCTGTAGCTTGCAAAATTAGATGAAATACTAATTTCAATATTAATGACTGCCATATCAACCATAATTATTCTTACCATGATATCTTTCCATATACATTTTCTTTAACATTCCATTTGCCCTCAACCCTCCCCCCCAAAAAAATTTGGTGTTCTGTTGCGCATCTTGCATTAAAATTTCTCTACCGCTGTCTTCTTAGTACTTCTCTCCCAAATTCCTTTTAACTCACTTAACCATCTCTTTCTGAAACCCAATTTGATTTTTGTTATTTTTCTACTACGAAACTGTACATTTTCTGATTTTATCTTCTCCTAGTTTTAAAAATATCACTGCTTTCTTTATCATTGAGGATTTTATATTCCAATTCTATTTTTAAGCACAGATTATATAGCTTCAATACTGGTCCATTTTTATTCTCCATTAGTATTTCAACTAATTCTGTTTTCTGCTTTGTAATTCCATTTTCTTTTAGATCTCTTTTAACTCTCTCTTTTAGTAGTAAGTATGGAAACCACTGACAGGTCATTTTTTGACTCAGTTCCACTCTTTCTTTATTTTGGAGTTTTCCCCGATCCAATTCAAAATTTCTTTGTATGTTAGCCATCCTTTTTCTTTGAATTTCTCTATTTCTTTAAAAATGCTTCATGTGGCAATACTCATTCTGGTAACTGTCTCTAGAATTTCTGTGTGACTGCTTTCCAAATCCTGAGTAATGAACGTCTTATAATGTGGTCATTAAATTCTTTATTTAGTTCCAATTTATTATACCACTACTAGGCATGCCAGCCATATCTGATATTAAAGCCTTCCAGGTTTAACAGTCTTTCGTCTTTCAAGTTTGTCCAGTCTCTCAATCAATTCAGGCAACATGCATGGTAATATATTTTAAGATATGGTAGTCCCAGTCCTCCTTTCTCTTGCTTCCATCAGATTTTTCCATTTTATCCTGGGGGTTTTTTTTCAACCCAAACAAATTTTGTTAGATCCTTTTTCCATTGCTCCAGTGGATTATCATTTAGTATCACTGGTAAATTTTCAAATAAGAACATCATTTTTGGTAATATGCTCATCTTAACTAAGGTGATTCTTCCCATTAATAAATTTAGTTTGGACCATTTTTCAAGGTCCTTTTAAATCTCTTGTCATGTTGTTTTATAATTTATTATCAAAAAGCTCTGCAGTTTTACTAGTCAGATGATTTTTATCCTAAGATGATTTTTCTTGTACTCTGGGTCCAAGGGTTTAAGGCATGGATGGATAACTGGCAGGGGTTAGAGGGTTTGCTTTGATTCTCCAGAGGATGGCCAGATCCCAGGGCCTGAACCATCTTCTCAAGGTGAAGAGAAATCTCAAGGTGAAAGTATGTCTTGAAATGTTGGTTAGACTTGATTTGAATGGTGCACTCTAAGAAACTCTGGTTGGTACTTAATGTGGCATGCTTAATGATTTCACCAGGACCTGAACCTTGTAACATGCCTCTTATAGCATCAACATGGTCCATATCCTGCAGCATCACAAAGGGTCATCTCTCTCAGGTTTTGACCTGCTGTCCTGAGCTGGCAGCCCTTTCCATATGGGAACTTGGAGACCACCCCACCACCAAATACCCAAACTTTTGTAATGTATTTGCTCTGAAATGACATTCCCCCTAGAGGGGTTGAGGACACATTTTTTTCATCCTTCTAGCCTTTTCTGAGCCATTTTAGGCCCATGAAAGGCCTGTGTGTCCAATAGGAAGTAACCTTGGAATTAGAAAAAAAGACCTCTCTTGAGTCTAAAATAGCCCAGGAAGGACAAAAGCATGATGAAACTCCACAGATTTTGCAGTCAAAAAGAAAAAAAAGTGGACCCTTGGGGATTTGGGGACCACCAAAAGGTTTTAAAGTTTAAAGCCTGCACTTTATTATACTGTTATATATGAGAGCCAGCCTGGTGTAGTGACTTGAGTGTGGAATTAGGGCTCTGGGAGACCAGGGTTCAACTCCTTGCTTAACCATGGAAACACATTGGGTCACTTTGGAGAATTCATACACCATCAAAAGTCATTCTCTCTGGGTCAAAAAAGGTGCCCAGCCATGTGATCGATGCTGGGCACCTCATGTTTGACCTCAGATGGAGCAACTCACAGCAGCGGTGGCCAGCACAGCAGGAAATGTATGTGAGCAGCCATCTAGTATCATCCAGGTAATGGGGGGGGGGACATCAGGACAGCTTTTGGACTTGAATACTCCAGGCTGCTTCTGGAGTTTTTTGACCCATGCAGACACAGCCAAGATTAGTAATTGCAAACTTCAGTCCTCCAAGGGTTTTGGACTTCAATTCTCAGAATTCCTGACTGTTGGCTAAATTGACTGAGTGTTCTGGGAGTCTAAGATATCTATAGGGTCATGGTTTGGGGACCACTGGGCTTTACTGTGAGCAAATGAAAGATATTTTGGAGACATGATGCCACTGGTTCCTCAAGTCTATTCTGGATTTAAGGTGACCTTCAAAATATGAAGCCAATCCTTTAGGACAGTCCTGATATTCTTGGATGGCAATTCTCTGCAGCCCTAGCCACCATAGCTACTGTAAGAGATTATGAAGGTTGAAGTTCAGCAATGTCTGGAGAGTTACAGGTTATCCAAACCTGCTTTAGAGGAAAAGTAAAAAATGCAAAACAGCCTGGACTGTACCCAAGCTGTCAGAGGGTAAATGCCCATTGATTTGGCAACCATCTTTTGCTTGGACAGAATTTCCCTTTCAACAGAAACCTAGGACAATAAAAAGAATTCTGGTTGTGTTTCAAATATTGTCAGTATGAGCTGCTCAGCAGCTGCACTTACTTTTGCAGCATCTGGCATTAATGCCACAGTTGGCTGGAAGAGATCCATAGAGGCATTTCTTACTCAGAGGAATCTGGCAGAAGCCTCCCAGATCTCGACAGGAATTGGATTGCCCTGTGCAAAAGAGCAAACACACACTCCATAAAAGGTTGTGATCTCAGATGAGGCTTGCCATGCAAGAAGGGAAGGGTAACAAATTTGGATGCTTAACGGTCTTTACCAATGATACTTTGTCCGTGTGGAATAATAGCAGTAACATTGTTCTTTTACTGAAAGAAAAGGGAATTTCCTCTAAACATTAGGAAAAACTTTTTTACCGTAAGAACTGCTCAACAGAGGAATAAATTAACTAGGGCAGGGGGAGTCTCCTTCTTTACAGGTCTTTAAATGAAGGTTGGATGGACATCTTTTAGGAGTACTTTATCTGTGCCTTACTGCATAGCAGTGGGTTGGACTAGATTACTTTCGTGGTGTCTTCCAACTCTAAGATTCTATTATTCTTCCAAACATTCAGAGCATTATCTAATTGTAAGCTTTATAAAAACCCTGCAAAGATAGGTCAGTATTAGTGCTCCATGTAGATGGGAAGGCTGAGGCTGAGGAGGAGAAAGGCTTTTCCGGGCCCACCTGACTTCTTTATAGAGGTGAGATTTGAATTTGGGACTGATTTACAATGCAGAGGAGTGCTGTTCACAACTGCCAAAAAGAGACACATCCTCACACCTTTGTCAGTTAGGGTTGCCAGTTCAGAATTGCCCCAGGCCCTGGATTTTCCAGACCAAAATTTGAGATTTAGGGAGGGCCACTCATGAAATCATTACTCATTGTGCATTAAGTGCCAGCCATAGAATGACACACATACAATACACACACACACACACACACAGAGTACATATTTTCCTGTTTGGAAACCAAGAGAGAAATCTTAGCTAAAAGGTCTATTCCTAGGTCAAAGTGAAATGAAGGATTACTCCTTCCCTCTTATTTAAGGAGACAGGATAAAGAGCATTTAATTCAAGTGGTTTTCTGCACTGGAGTATCCTGGTCCAGGAACTAGTGACATTAGCAATAGCATTTAAATTTCTATAGCATTTATCAATCTCTAAGCAGTTTACAATCTGCAGGCCAAATGCCCTGAACAAGCTGGGTACTCATTTTAACAACCTACGAAAGGATGGAAGGCTGGGGGGAGGGATCGAACTCCTGGGACCGAACTCACAACCTTGTGGATCCAGTACCGGCATTTAACCACTGCACCACCAGGAAGCTTATCGCACCCATCCCCCCCCCCCCCTATGGGCATGGGAAGGGGCCACTCGGGCTGTGCGAGTCTGAGAAGAAACGCATTTTACCACACCTCAAAGTGTCCTCAAAATGGCCCCATTCCATCGCCCGGCCACAAGCCGTCCCCATTCAGGGCTGAGGAGCGTTCTTTGCTTCAGTTGGAATTTATCTCAAGATGGTAATGCACATACCATATTTACTTAACTATATATAAAAAACACTTAAGATGCCAGGATTCTGGATAAGAGAGGGTGAACCTGTACTTGCACACTGCCCTGAGATCTTTTGATATATGGTGGGATAGACATACAGTGCGCCCGCATCATACATGGCCATACTTTATGCGGCTTTCAGCATATGCTGAAAGCCACACGGGGAGGAAGGGGCAACGCATCCCATAGGGATGAATGGGGCACGTGCCCATGGCGCACGTGCGCTGCCACGCTACCGCATGCACAAGCCCCGTTCATTTATATGGGGTTCGAACATACGCGTTATTTGTTTTACACAGGGGAGTCCGGAACGGATCCTCACGTAAACAAAGGGCGCACTGTACTGTAATTCAGTAGACATATTTGCCCCCATATATTTGCAGCTTCTCCCTTTTGTCTGTGACAATCAAGATGGTGTCTGGAAGCTTCTTGATGTTGTCTTAAAAAACAAAGTTATTCTTCCAGTCTCTTACCCTGAACTGATCCTGGCTGAAATGACCCTTATTTTCATGAATGATTCAGGCTGTAATCTTTATTTCTGAACTTACAAATCATACATGGCTTTTATGTCTCCCCTTTCTGTCCTCAGCAACCATTTCACAAGAGAGGTTACTGGGCCAGTCACTTTGCAATCAGACTTGCAATTGTGGGATCTTCTTCTCCTTGAATTCTTTCCATTCTTGGTCCTTGTGATAAAAACTTTATAACTAAAGTGCTTCTGTTTGCTTCCCCTTCACCCTTTTCCTTACAATTCTTTTCCCCTGTTGTACAGAATCTGGAGCTTATCGCATCGCTTGTTAAACCAGCTTACCTCTAGCCAGCTTAAATCTTAAATCAGGGAGCATTCTCGTGTTATCAGATGGATGTGGACACCTATCTGCTGCCTGGGTGCATCCTGAGTCCATCCCCACTTCCAGGAGGGCTCTGGTGGCCATTTTCTTAAGTCAGAAAACTCCCAAAAAGAGCAGGGAGGAGCCCTCCTGGAATTGGGGATGCACCCGAAATGCACCTGGGCAACAGATTAGGTGGCCAAATTCTTCTGATAACATCAAGATGCCAACCGAGTCCAACCAAGATGCCAGCTGGTTGGACTGGATGGCCCTTGCGGTCTCTTCCAACTCTATGATTCTATGATTCTATGATTCTATGAACAAGCAATGTGATAAGCATCTCTATTAGGTTCAGAGCCAGAATGCAAGGATTCGCTCATTACTGATCTTTGTAAGTTGCTCTGGGACATTTTTTCTCTTAAAGAATGGAATAAAAATTGCTAGGAAGAGAGGGAGGGAGGCAGCAAGGAAGGGAGGATCTAATTTCTCATAACTGCTTAAAATTAAATTTCCTCTTTCATACATAGGTAAGATATTTATTTAATGGTAACCAAGTTGACTTTCCTGCTTACCTGAAGCAACATGGAAGACAAGAACAGTCACAGCAAAGAGTAGGTAAATAATTTTCATGGCTGACACGTTCCCTGAGATCTCTCCAAATACTAATGGGGACTCTGGATAGAATCTGAATGTTTCCTCTATTTATAGGGCTGTAGTGTTAGAGAAATGTTGAAATATATATTGGTGCAAACAAGACTTTCCTGTTACTCTCCTTTATAAGGTCTAAGGGATGTCAACATCTCACTCCCAGCCCTTTCCTCTAGATTTAGTGTGTCAGCTTGATTTGCTCATCCACAGTGGGAATAACAAAACCATAAACAAGAATATGGGTTGAATAATTGTCACTATATTGGCCTATTAAATTATTTAACTCTGTGATAAGCAATAAGGGGGAGCAACCTGATGAAGGAACAAGTCAGCCAGTATATCTCCACCAGACCTCCCTGCACAGCTTCCCCTGGATGAACACCAGAACCTCAAGGAGAACCCAATACCTGTGTTGCTTTATGGCTGGCCCTAATGGAAGGCAAACCCAGGGAATCCCTCCCCCAAGCTGTGTGACTTAAAGTGAAGGCACATCCCTGGGCCAGCCCTAAAATTACTCTCCTTCACGACCCCCCTGGTCCCACGACCTAAAGATGGAGTTCCAGAGGCCATCTCTTCAAAATGGATACTGTAATCTTTTCTCCCCCACTACTTGCTATGGACAACATGTATCTGTTTCCCCCATCAGACCAGCCAACAGGGCTCTTATTTCCCACTGCAAATTGCCCAAAAACAAAAGATTGACCTCCTCAGAGAGGTGAACCCCCTCAGCTCTGTAAAGCCCAGACTTTTGAAATACTATTTGGTGATGTGGTAACAAAAAAACATCCCACCCCTTTCATCAAGGCATTCTTAACTTCCCTTAGCCTGAAGCAAGAAGCCTGAAGCAAGTGGTTACCCAAAATATAATTGCTCCACATAATAATTACTAATAGCACTATATTAACTACTACTACAATGCAGCCTAAGTCATACACCTGTGTAGAAACTGGGACTGTCCCCAGGCAAAATTAATCCTCAGAATACCATGAAGTAAGGCCAACAGACCAAGTAGGCTCTGTAACTGATCCCACTCTAGACAGGATGATGAGATGTCCTCCTTTCCCAGGACATGTCCTACATTTCAAACTTCTGTTGAGGAGGAATCCAAAATGTCCTTCATTTTAAGCATGACTAAATGTAAGAATGTATATTAGTGTTCTTAGTTTTTGTTTTGTAATGTCAATTTTTCTTGACTGTCCTACATTTTACAGTGCCTTGTCTTCCTATGTGGTTATGACATCTGGTCATCCTGACCCCTGAAGGATCCACTGCACTAGTACTATCCCATTGCATCTGTGTCACTGTCCTGCCCCCAACCCTTCCCCAAAGCCACATACACTGAGTTGCTGGCTCTATCGGGTGTGTATGCATGATGCCTGCACCTCACCTGAACTAACTGAGTGGCTGTGCAGACTGGCCATAAGGGGCAGCCTGCAGCCACTCCTTTTACAGTCACATAGGGGCTGCAACAACCACACACCACAATCCCGATCTGGCCTATGCAGGGTGCAAAAAGGAGCTGTGAAAAGAGGCTACATTTTGCACCCTGCAAAGGGTGTGATAGCTGTGGTGCCGCTGCTTTACGGTGCTTCTTCAGTGTTGTGTCATGCAGTACCAGAGGAGCTCCATGATGCCATGTGCCATGTGCAGCAGCAAGCGTCATCACAGCGCCATGGGGGCAGAATCAGGGCATGCATCATGAGGACTCTAGGCCCCGACTCAGCCCCCAGGTGGCAAGTCCACAGTTTTTAGGATGCCCCTGAAAGATGTTGTCTTCTTCTTTGGTGGCCCAGAAACCTCTTGTTCTTAAAAATAGTGCTCAAGGGCATCTAGACAAACAAGAATTTGATTAGAATTCAAAGATATAGCCATGTTATTCTGTAAATTCAGTATGTACAGAGATCTTGTAGCACCTTTGAGACTAAATGAAAGAAAGAAGTTGGCAGCATGAGCTTTCGTAGGATTTTATCACATGGGAGCAAACTGCAAAAATCCCATGCAGAAACAGGATTTAAAAAGCAGGGGGGGAAACCACAAAAGCAGGTAATTTTTCACACTGGACGGGGTTAATGTGAGATTATCCCAAACAGAAGGTAGACAAATTTGGGATTTTCCAAAAGAAAAAAGGAGCGAGTTTTTTTCTACTTTCTGTTTGGGTTAACCCCGAATGTTGCCTGAAAAACTACCCACTTTTGTTGGGGGCGGGGGGTTCAATTTAAATCCAGTTTCTGCATGGGATCTGTCTCGTGCAATAAACTCCATAGACTTAAGTCTACTTCCTCAGGCCAAATGCATCTGAGGAAGTAGACTTAAGTCTATGAAAGCTCATGCTGCCAACTTCTTTCTTTCAGTTAGTCTCAAAGATGCTACAAGATTTCTTTACATAATAATTTGCTTAGTTATCTGACTTTTCTACACTCTTCTTTTCTTTTTTGACAAGGTTGTAGTGAGGATAAAGTGAAATGACTTCATCTGTGGTGACTCTGAGCTTGTGCCTGCCATCACAGATATTACTAAGAAAACAATACTTTGATTTTCTTCATGGTAAGGCTGGCCCTTTGCATGGGTTTCTCTATGTATCTCCAAAGTGTTCCTTCCATTTGAGGTGATCACTGGGAAATGGCAGCAAGCATTTGGGGAAGAGACCTGTGTCCCATATGTCCTGCTATACTTGGGAGTTTATCACACTGAGAAAATCCCATGCAAAAATGGGATTTAAAAGCTGGAAAAAAACGCAAAAGCCGGTTGGTTTTCAAACACATCATTGTTAAAATGATGTTACCCCGAATGGAAAGTAGACAAAAACCACTCCTTTTTACTTTTGACAATCCCAGTACTTTTGGGATTTTCAAAAGTAAAAAGAAGCTGCTTTTGTCTACTTTCCATCTACCTTCACTTTGGGTTAGCACCACTTTAACAACAACGTCATGTGATAATCATCCTGCTTTTGCCGTTTTTTTCTGATTTAAACCCCCGTTTCTACATGGGATTTCCCCGTGTGATAAAATCCCTAGTTCATTGCCTTTGGGTGCTCTGAATATTGTCAACATTGAAGTAAAGGTTCATCTGCTAATCCATGGCTTTTATACATGGAACAGGAAAGGACACTATCTTGTTCTTAGCCTTGGGCTGTACCATTGTTTGTGCTGGATCCATCTTTCTCACAGTCTGTTGTTTCACTTAAACCTCATTGTCTCCCTTCTAATCTACAGAATCAAACGAATGATGATGGACACAAACAAGAACATATTCAGAAGAAGGCAATCAAAATGATAAAAGTTCTGGGAACCTAGTCTATAAGGAATGGTTGAGGATGGCAGGTATGTTCAGCTGAAAGAGAGAAGATTGAGATGTAATGTGATATGTGCCTTCAAGTCACCTTCTGGGGATCCCATGAAATCGTAGGGTTTTCTTAGGCAAGTAATATTCCAAGGTGGTTTTGCCAGTTCCTTCCTTTGGGTCTAGCCTACAGCATCTGATATTCATTGGCAGTCCCCCCATTCAAGTACTAATTAGGGTTGATCCTGCTTAGATTTCAAGATCAGATAGGATCTGGTGCCTTTAGCCAACTTGATTTCAAATGACTTCTCTTTTCATGCTTGCAAATTACAGACAAATTCCATTAATTTGACAGGGATTCTACTCTTTTGGCAGTTCTTTTTGCCTACAAAGTTCGCTTGGGACTGCTCATGCACATGTGTGTGTGTGTGTAGTGTAGTGTATTAATTCAGCATTTGCATGCATTCAAAAGTGATATATAGTGTAACATTTATGTTTCCTGTATCCAGAATGCATTTGCAATCTAAAAAATTTTGGGTGCCACTTTTCAACCAGTTCCACTTTCTGCCAGTCCTCTGGTCCTTAACACCTCAAATAAGTGGAGCCTTCCTGTATTTAGGCCCTGCAACTGATGTGATAGCCAAGTTTAAATAGCTGATTGGCTCTGAGGTGGAAGATGGAGCAAGCTGGTTATCTGCTGCCCAAGACGGTAGGGCAACAATTCAAAGCAGAAGGAAAGAGATTCTGACTAAACATTCGGAAGAACTTCATAAGATCTGTTTTCCACTGGAACAGATTGCCTCAGGCAGTGGTGGACTCCTTTATTAGAGGTTTTTAAACAGAGATTAAGTGTTTTTAAAGAGAGATTCGCACCTCTTGGGGTAGTTCACCAGTGGACTTCTCCATGTCACGGACCAGACTAGATTGGTCTCTCAGTCCTTTCAGGTCTATGATTCTATGACCTTATGATTTTTTAAGCCATTCATACTTATTAAGCAGTCAACACAAAATACACAGGCCTGAGTGTTTCACCTTCACCTGTCCCACAAACAAGACAACTCAACAATGTCCTGGTACATTTGTTCATTCATTCTCAGGCTCTTTAACCTTCCTTGTTCCTTCCTGGAAAAGCTGACAATGACATCAATTTTGTCCTCATTATACAAACTGGTCAAGCTGCATGTGCATTGCCATTTCAAAAATCACATCAGTCAAGGCACGTCAATCTTCTCTGCCACCAAACAAGTTTCACACTGGTTTGTGTTTTTGTTTTCACTCCTTGTGCAACTTGAATGAGCCTTACGTCATAAATAGATTTTAGGTCAATGACATGGACCATATTTTATTTTATTTTTATCCCACTTTTCTCCCATAGTGGGACCCAATATAACCCATCTCACTTCTCTATTCAATCTTATTATTCCATGGTAGGTGTAGGCCATCAAAACTGTACCAATAGGCTTAAACATTATATAGCATAAATTAGGGGAAGATACATGTCACCAGCCAATTGTGGCATAATCATCATCATCATCATCATCATCATCACTACTCAAGCCAAGAAGGCAACTGGAAATTCCCTTGCTATGTAGAAGTAGGCAGGTGAGGAACAGAAACAACCAAGAGAGTGAGTCCGGGAAGTGCTGCCTTGACACCAGTGCAAAAGCAAAATGGTGTGCTGTTTTTGCCAATGACATGGGGAGGGAAAAGCCACTTTCATCAGAAAACTGGGAGAGTGTGCTTCCTACCTTTATTCAGAGACACTAGAGACCTTGTCCTATCTCGATCTCAACACTGAATATGAGAGAGCTATGGTGCTATACACACCAACAGCCTTCAGTCCTCAGTGTGACCTGTTTCCTTCAACTGGCTGAATGCCTCTCAGTCCCACATCACAAAGGCACACCTTGTTCTGGTGGGAGAAAGGAGAGGACCTTCTCAGTGGCTACCTCCAGGCTCTGGAGTGCCATTCCCAGAGCAGTTAGACTGGCAGCCTTTCTATGCTGTTTCTATAGACAGGTGAAGAATTTTCTGTTTTTTATAGTTGAGCCACTCTTTAACATGTACATTTTGTGAATTTTCACTAAAGGTAAAGATTCCCCCTTGGACTTGATCGTCTCTAGTCATATCCAACTGTAGAGGGCAGAGATAATCTCTGTTACTAAGTCGGAGACCCAGCATTGTCAAAGACCACTCCCTGTGCATGTGGCCAGCATGACTGCACAAAACGCTGTTACCTTCCCACCAGAGTGATACCTATTTATCTACTTGCACTTTTACATGCTTTCAAAATGCTAAATCGGCAGAAGCTGGGGCCCATGACAGGAGCTCACTGTGTCATGAGGTGCTTGGGTCTCAAACTGCCAATCTGTTGACCTTGTGGTTGTCAGAGTTGGCATCTTAACCACTGAGCCACCACATCTTTTTGAATGTTTAACTATGTGTTTGATAATCTGTAGTAAGATTCTTTGTCTATGAATGCTAGCTGCTGTAGGCCACATGTTAGAACTGGCAAAACCACCTCTGACAATTCCTTACCTATGAAAACTCTGTGAAATTCACAGTACCATAAATCAATAGGTGACTGGAAGGCACGCACACTCGCACACAAACACACACACACACAAGCTGATTTGAGTGCCTTACTAGGAGAAAAGATGAAAAAATAATAATAAATAATAATGTCCTCATGTGTATTGCTCCAGGCTGAGGAATCCAGAATCTGTCATCAGGTTAACATACTGTTCCAATAACTTCCTTACGTATTGCACACTGTGCCCTCATCAGGACTATTAAACCAAGAGGTGAACAAATTGGCATTATATCAGGATCATTGCTGAAAAATACTTACATGTCACTATATCAAAAGGGTTTATATAAAGCTGGGCTTTCAGCCTTTAAGAAGTCACAGAACCTTCCTCTCTTACTGTCCACACAATGTTTGAAGGAATTACTTCCCTTGTGCCTTTATGTGCCCAACTTAACTTTTTTAAAATCTCTTATATTCTTGCAGAGGTTGAGGTTGAAGGACAGCTAACGTGTTTCTTGCAACAACAGTTACTACCTTCTGAAATTGTCCCATTTGAAACCTAGACCAAAATTGCTCACTGTTGGAGTCAGATTGAAGATCATGGATCAATCATGCTAACTTTTTGCTTCATAAAACTCACAATGATGTGATTAAATGCATGATTTGTTGCAAGAGTTTTATGCACATATGTTTATGGCCATGGACAAAATCTGTAACCTACCCCACAGACACACAATATGCAATAATTACTGTATATAATTACAGCGCTCTAGAAATAAAGTTTAATAATAATAATATAACTTCATTTCTCTGAAGATGCCAGCCACAGATGCTGGCGAAATGTCAGGAATAAACTCTTACAGAACATGGCCACATAGCCCAAAAAACCCACAAAAAAACTTTAAAATATGCAGTACCTTCGTGAATCCCATTGTGAGAGAAAAATGGGATAGAAATCCTTGAAATAAATAAATATGGTCTGTAATGACCACAAATGTGTGCTTATGTTACTTCATTGTAGGGCAAAGAGGACACATGTAGTGGATTTGTTTTTTCTTATGTAACTTCCCCAGCCATTTAATAAGAAGGTCAAAATGTCATGTAAATGGAAACAACACTCTAAGCACTTTACATGCTGCTTCTTGTGGACTCACCCATCCAGCCACTAGCAGGAGTGGATATTTACTAGCCACCTTATTTAGGGACGATGTAGGAAAAATCACCTTGCTGAGATTGGTTAGAATTGCATTTTCCTGCCTACTCTGCAATAGTTGTCCGTTGCAGTTGTCCAGTTACAGTGAACTGATGTGGTGTAGTGGTTGGAGTGACAGCCAGCATGGTGTGGTGGTCTGAACATTGGACTATGGCTCTAGAGACCAGGGTTTGAATCCCTGTTCAGTCATGGAAAACTACTGGGTAACCTTGGGCAAGTCACACACTCAGCCTCAGAAGAAGGCCGAGGCAAAGCTCTTCAGAACAAATCTTGCTGAGAAAACTGCATGTTAGATTTTTATTAGAGTCAGAAGTTCTGCAAGTCAGAAATGATTTGAAGGCACACAGCAACATCTTTGAAATGTTGAACTAGGACTCCAGGAGACCAGGGTTTGAATCCCTCCTCAAACTTAGAACCCCCTTTGGGTAAATTTAGGTGTCACCTCATGTGACCCACACATCCCACACCACCCTAGTGATGCCCCAATTAAGTGGCCATTACTTTTTAAAAGAAAATTATACTGGAAGAATAGGAATAGGTTCATGCAACCCCAAAAAGAAGGGCAATTTGACATGTTTCAATGAACTTTTTATCCAAAGCTAACCATAGGGACATGTTAAGTGAAACAACTAGGTCTGTTCAGATTCCATGAATAAGCAAAAATATTTTGGACATTCTGGAAACCACTTGAAGGCTTCTTCTGAAATATATCCAGGGATGATGCTAACAGGGGACAGAAAAAAGGCAGAATTACTCAACACCTTCTTTGCCTCAGTCTTCTCACAAAAGGAAAAGTGTGCTCAACCTGAGGGAAATAGAGGGCAGAATAGGGAAATTCAGCACAGAAGAAGTGAAGAGGTAGTACAGGAATGCCTAGTTAATCTAAATTAATTTAACTCTCTGGGACCAGATGAACTACATCCAAGGGTATTAAAAGAACTTGCAGGCGTAATTTCAGAGCCATTGGCAATAATCTTTGACAACTCCTGTTATTATTATTATTATTATTATTATTATTATTATTATTATTATTAAGCTTTATTTATATAGCGCTGTAAATTTACACAGCACTGTACATAAAATCATTCAATTAGACGGTTCCCTGCCTTCATGCTTACAATCTAAGAAGACACAACACAAAAGGAGAAGGGAATGATTGAGGGGAAGAGGATAAGGTCCAGCATTCTTCTCTCCCTCTGAGGCCTGGACCAAGGCAGATGGACAGACTGAGGGCTCTGTATCTTAAGGATAGGCCTGATGGCATTGGCCCACCCTCTCTCCCCTTCGGAGGCCAAGATGGAGTCAGATGCCATGTGGGGAGGGTTCAGTTCCTTTCTCTCCCTCTCAGAGGCAAGGATGGAGTCAGATGCCTTGTGGGGAGGGTTCAGTTCCTT
>NC_056522.1:7876497-7898063 GCF_019175285.1 Sceloporus undulatus | reverse complement strand
TTAGTGAGGCCGGATGGGAAGGCCTACCTTTCTCTCCCCCTCAGAGGCAAAGATGGAGTCAGATGCCTTGTGGGGAGGGTTCAGTTCCTTTAGTGAGGCCGGATGGGAAGGCCTACCTTTCTCTCCCCCTCAGAGGCAAAGATGGAGTCAGATGCCTTGTGGGGAGGGTTCAGTTCCTTTAGTGAGGCCGGATGGGAAGGCCTACCTTTCTTTCTTTTTTTCTGGAGAACAGGAGAAATCTCAGCAGAATGAAGGAAGGCAAATGTCCCCATCTTCAACAAAGGGGAAAAAAGAGGATCCCAACAATTATTGCACAGTTAGTCTGACATCAATACCAGGAAAGACTGTAGAGCAGATTATTAATAATATTTATTTCTATTCCACCTTTTCCCTATATGGAATCAAGGCGGATTACAACAGATATTAAGACATCAAACAGTTAAAATTACAATCATGGTTAAAAAGAAATAGCATATCCCAGCCCAAAGGTGGGGGGGGGGATCCCTGTTAAAGGTTGGGTAAAATAGAAAATGAGATCCAGATTCTGTTTTGGTTTGGGGGGAGAAAGGTATGCTTTTCACTGGGGAAAGAAGTGGAGATGATAATATCAGTAATATCAGTAATATCTGTAAGGAGAGGGTAAACTAGAAAGGCTAATCTGGAAAGGCCTGCCAGAAGAGATGCTTCTAAGGTGGTAATATGGCAGATCTCATCCAGCAGGTCATTCCAGAGCCTAGGAGCGGCAGATGAAAAGATCCTCTGGGTCACCGCAGAGAGTCTGGGCTTCTTAGGTTGTAGCAGATTCTTACCAAAGGACCTAAGTGTGCGTGGTGGATTATGTAGAAGAAAGTGCTCCTGCAAGTAGCCTGGACCCAGGCCATGTAGGGTTTTAAAAGTAATAACTAACATCTTGTTCCTGGCCCAGAAACTAATAGGCAGCTAATGAAGAGATTTTAAGACAGGTGTAATATGGGCGGCTCTTGAGGTGACTGTGACCAATCTGGCTGCCATATTTTGTACCAATTGATGTTTCCGAACTTGGCACAAGGATAGCCCCATGTAGAGCGCATTACAGAAGTCAAGCCGATAGGTGACCAACACATGTACCACTGTTTCTAAGTCACCCAGTTCCAGGAAGGGTCGCACCTGGCATATAGGCCGAAGCTGATAACAGGCACTCCTGACTGTAGCATCTATCTGAGCTGTCATCTGGAGAGACGAGTCAAGGAGTACCCCTAGACTGAACACAGTCTGTCAGGGGAAGTGTGAGCCCATTCAGAACTGGTGGACATATCTCGATTCCCGGATTAAGGGTCCCTATAGCAAGTACCTCCGTCTTACCCGGATTCAGCTTGAGTCGGTTTTCCCTCATCCAGTCCCTAGACAGGCATTCAGAGGAGAGATTCCATCCTTAGTCACTGCATCAGTCTGAGACATAGAGAAACATATTTGGGTGTCATCAGCATACTGATAACACCCTGCCCCATGTCACCGGATGATCTCACCCAGCAGCTTCATGTAAATGTTAAAGAGCATGGGAGACAGGATGGTGCCCTGAGGGACACCAGATCTTAACTCTCTTTTAGAAGAGCAGCTGTCTCCCAGCATCACCATCTGGAACTTGCCTCAGAGATAGGAACAGAACCACTGCAGAGCAGTTCCCCCTATTCCCGATTCTCCCAGGTGTTCCAGAAGGATAGCATGGTCTATGGTATCAAAGGCCACTGAGAGGTCCAAGAGCACCAGCAGGGTCACACTTCCCCTGTCAGTGCCCAGACAGAGATCATCGACTAAAGCAACCATGGCAGTCTCAACTCCATATCTCATCCTGAAACCAGTTTGAAATGGATCTCATTGAACAGAGAGTCTGTGAACATTGAGAAGGGAACACCATAATCACAAAAAGCCAACATGTGTTTCAAAGAAACAAGTCATGCCAGACTAATCTGATCTCTTTTTTTCATAAAATTACCAGCTTGGTAGACAGAGGAAATGCTGTAGATACAGCACATCTTGATTTCAGTAAGGCCTTTGACAAGGTCCCCCATGATATTCTTACCAATAAGGTAGTAAAATGTGGGCTAAACAATGCAACTGTTTAATTTGCCCATCTGTGGACTGGGAGCTCCACCTGCTGGGGAAAACAGCAAATTGCATGTTCATTAAATACTGTTTATGGTCACTGGTTTCATCTCTAACACAGCAAACTCACTCTTTTGGTACTTTTCAAGCTCAAATGGAGGGGAAGGAAATCAGTCTTTTCCTGGAGGCTTGAGCCTCTAATTCAGCCATGCCTAAGGGTCCCTTGCTGTTTCCAGGAAGGTCTCTCTTTCCCTTCTGATGATACTTTGCTTCCTGGAAATGTTTGAGAGGGCATCCTCCTCATCTCCCAACCAGCTGCCTTTTGAACTGGACCTCTCCTTTCCCATCCATCCTTCTGTCTGCTTCCAGGGCTGTGTCTGGACCTCTTGGCCATCTCTCCAGACTTCTGCAACCAGTGTCCTGAAACAGCTGGAGGTGGCGGCAGAGTGGTTCCTTTACTAAATGTCTTCTTCTTTTGTTGTGTCCCTTGTAGTTGTTTCTGACTTGTGGCAACCCTATGGCAGGACTATCACAGAGCTTTCTTGCCAAGGTTTGCTTAGAATGGGTTTGCCATTGTGTTCTTCTGAGGCTGAGTGGGTGTGATTTATGCCCAAAACCATCCAGTAGGTTGTCATGCCTGAACAGGGATTCGAATTCTGGTTTTGCCAGAGTCCTAATCCAGCTCTCAAAGTGCTACACCACACTGGCTCTAATCTCCCTCTTACACATGATGTGACCTGCCCCCCTGTAATAACCTTGTGTTTCAGGACCTGACCGTTAAACCTCAAGGGGTATTTCTTACTTGCCAATCCTACCCCTACGTGAAATAATACGAAAATAAACCGAAAGTAAAATGGAGAAAACTTCAGAACTTCCCGAAAGTAAAAAGCTGCAATTTTTTATCCATTTTACCTTCGCTTTAACTTTGTATTATTTCACCTTTGTATGAATGTGATGTGATAAACTTCTCACATTTATGGGTGTTTTTTAAATTTAAATCTAGTTTAAACCCCATTTCTGAATGGGATTTTGCTAGTGTGATAATGTCCTTGGTCTGATTTCAACCAGAACTTTGGGAGCATACTTATCAAATTTGCAGATGACACCAAATTAGGAGGAATAGCTAATACTCCAGAGGACAGGATCAAAATTCAAAATGACCTTAATAGATTAGAAAGCTGGGGCAAAGCTAACAAGATGAATTTCAACACGGAGATGAAATGCACAGGTATAGGATGGGGGACACTGTCATGGCCAGCCAAGAGCAGGACTCGGAAGATGAGGAGGAGGATGTGGCTCCTCTAGTGCAGAGGGAAATGGAGGCTCCACCAGGTCCTAATCCTGGCCTTCCAGATCCCAGCCCTGACCTCCCAGCCCCAGAGGAGGAAGTTCAGCCAGGTCCTAGCACTGGGGGGGGTCCTCCTGAGGCTCAACAGCCTAGTGGTGACTCTGGGGAAGAGCCAAGCCTGGAGGTGCCTTCCTTTGGGCAGCAGAGGGCTGAGAGTGCTTGCGTGCGTAGGTCCAGAAGAATTGCTGAGAGACAATTGGCAAACAAGCCTCAGCTGGCACCGGGGAGAGCATCTCCTATTTAACCACCTGGGAGACGCTAACTCGGCGCCAGAGTTTACTGCAGTTTCCTTCTGAGTGATTACTGTCAGCACTGGCTTCTTGCTTCCCTGAACCCCTGTTTGCCTCGGACCCTCGACTTTGGAATGGACTGAACTCTTGTTACCTTCTGGCTGCCCTGACCCTGGACTGAACTGACTTCCATGGACTCCGGCATCCTGACCTTGGCTTTGTTTCTGGTGTGCTTCTTTTGGACTAACAGAAAGGTCTGTAGACTGTCTTTCAGCTCCTTTCTTGCTGAAACACCCTTATCAGCGTTTGTTTGGACGTGTGCTGGCCGTAGTCCAGAACAGACACCTGGCTGAACAAGACTACATGTGAAAGGGATCTGGGAGTCCAAGTAGATCACAAGTTGAACATGAGTCAATAGTGTGATGCGGCAGCTAACAAGGCCAATGTGATTTTAGGCTGCATCAATAGAAGTATAGTGTCTAGATCAAAGGAAATAATAGTGCCACTCTATTTTGCTCTGGTCAGACTCCACCTGGAATATTGTGTCCAGTTCTGGGCACCACAATTTAAAAAGAATGTTGAGAAACTGAAGCATGTCCAAAGGATGGCGACTAAAATAGTGAAGGGTCTGGAAACCATGCCCTATGAGGAACAACTTAAGGAGCTGGAGATGTTCAGCCTGGAGAAGAGAAGGTTAAGAGGTGATATGACAGTCCTGTTTAAATACTTGAAGGGATGTCATATTGAGGAGGGAGCCAGCTTGTTTTCTGCTGCTCCAGAGAACAGGACCCAGAACAGTGGATGCAAGCTACATGAAAAGAGATTCCACCCGAACATTAGAAGGAACTTACTGACAGTAAGGGCTGTTTGACAGTGGAACACACTCCTTCCTCAGAGTGTAGTGGAGTCTCCTTGGATTCAAATTGACCTTGGAAAAAGATTTGTGAATTCACTAGTTCACCGAATTCACCTACATCAGGAGTGACTTTGGATTGAATTAGGATCAGGATCAGAATGACTCACCATAGAAAGCAATCACGTGTGATAATCTATTATGTAATAACGTGAATTTGCATGGTTGGGTCTGGAATGGCTTCGGATTGGAGTTGCAAAAATCGTCGTGTGATAAGGTCCTATGATTCTATGATTCTATGATTCATTTGCACACATAATTCGTTTTTTTAATACACAAAGAGGATCAATGTTGCAGCTTTTTGGCATTAGAAATAGCCTGATTCTAAGCATAACTCATTGGTTTCTCATTGTCAACATGTGTTACATCTTGTTACTTATCTTTGGGGTGTAAGATGGCTTCAAAGGAGATTCTGTTCTAGTTGCATTAACAGAGCAAGAAGTCACTCTAGGCAGCATGTGAAACTACCCCTGTTGTCTGAGGGACAGCAACCCGGCCCCTGGCTCAAAAAGGTTGCCTATCCCTGGTCTACAGCCTTTACTGAGTTCTGTATGTAGAGATGGCATTCACAAATGTGATTGCCTAGTAAGAGTGGCCAAATAAGCAATGACTGATGAAATGCTATGGGCACAAAAGTGTCACAGGATGACCCAACCAGGACCCTAGCCAAAAGAGGTAAGGTATTCATTAGGCCTATATTGTGAATGGCAGTTCAGAAAAAGACAATTTGAAGTGCAAATATTTAATCTCCATTTAATTTGCTGATCATTGGTCACGTCTGATATCCTTCTTGTCTGCTTTGGGTTTGCTCTACTTCATTTCCACATGCGAGGAGCCATATCTTAGATTACAAAACTGGTTTGCAGCATTTCCCATTAATGCCACAGTTGGCTGGTAGACTTTTGCCAGAGGGACAGTTTTCACGCTGTGGAACATGGCAGTAGCCTCCCAGGTTTTTACAAGCATTTGTTATTGGTGGTTTCCCTGGAAAGAAAAGAACCCAAAGATTCTGTTATCGATAGAAAAGAACCTGAATTTTTGGGTTGTTGATCTATTTATGTTTTGTTTAATGTTATTGTGATAGAGCAATCGTCCAGATTTGTTCTGTCCAGGAGTCCTTGCAGCAGGGCTTTCTCGTTGGAGGGAGAATGAGGGCATTGCCCCCATAAAGAATTTTGCTTTCTAAGGACATTTCACTTCATTCCCCAAATTTTAAGCATTGTAGTAATTTAAAGCTTCAGTTGAGCATTTCAAAATACAGTTTAGGCATCCCAAGAAAAGAAGCAGGCAAATTTACCAAGAAAATGTAGACACAGCAAATAGATGGGTTCTAGTTATGAGAGATTTTCAGTGTCATGGTTTCTGCAAGGGTAGAAATTTGGGGACTAAGGGGAAATTGCATTTGGGGAGGGCAGAACTGTTATTTAGGGGGGCTCATTTTACCACCTCCATCTACACCCCTGCTTTGGAGAGACCTGCACGATGTTTCTGATGCTGATTTTGTTGTTGTTGTTGTTGTTTTACTTAGCCCTGCTCCAGGGGGCACTTTTGATTAGCCAAGCAAGCCAGATATTTCACAGAAAGTTGCAATAGAGAGCAAAAAAGTATGTCTTGTCATTGAATCAGGCTCTTTACAACTGATCTGAAGCATGTCCAAACAATATTGCACAAGTAGGAATTAAATCCAAATTCATTTGGACCAAATCAGTTGTCTGGGCAGTAAAAGAACACCATCTATCATTTCTCCAAAATGTTGCAGGACAACACCTGCAGCCAGGCTCGTGACATCAATGTAGTGGTGACACCTCACACCACAATGACCACTTCCATTGGATACATGTAGACTAGGATGGAAAATGTACAGTATATGGGATCCGGGCTGCATCCAAGTGCTGTATGTACTCACTCTCAAATCTCACTGAGATAGCAATTGGGAGCTGCAATCCGAAAACAATTAAAGATATGTGCTAATTTGGAGGCAATGTTTCACTCCAATACTGGCCCAAACAGCCCTAAAACATCTGCAAAGATGGCAGCTTAAGGTGTCCACCCTACCCTCATAATCCCCCCCCAAAACACCCCTAAAGCAAAACAACCTGTTTTCTTTGGCCAAAAAAACCTCATCTGTGCTCCCCCCTGCACTCCCCCCTGATGTCACAAAAGTCAACAATTTATCCCAAAATGTGGATTTTACAAATTGCTTTTTCTGCACAAAGTATGTAGTTTCTTTTTTGTTTTGTTTTTTTGTTTTTTTGTTTGTTTGTTTGTTTTTGCACTAAGGAAGTCCATAATTTTAGGCAAATTATAAATATGAAAATATTTACAGCAGTTGACCATGTTGACAACTGGATGATTCAATGTGCTGAGACACCATTGATCAGTGTGGATGAAAAAACTGCCAAATGTTCTGGGGAGCAACCCTGTGAGAGAGAAATGGATGGAGGGGCCCCCTTCTATGTGACAAGTAGTGCCTCAATACATATACTGTATGTTGGCTCCCATCCTGTTACTGAAATGCAATATTGCAATATTAGTAAGGTGTACGTGTGTGTGTGTGTGTGTGTCCTCAAGTTGCCCATTGACTTATGGCAACTCTATGAATTTCATAGGTTATGCTTAGGCAAGGGATCCTCAGGGGTGGTTGTGCCTGTTCCTTCTTCTGAAATATAGCCTACAGCACCTGGTATACTTTGGTGGTCTCTCATCCAAGTTCTAGCCAGTGTGGACCCTGATAAGCTTGCAATATCAGACAGGATTTCATGCCTTTAGGTTAGTCAGACCTACACCATTACAATTCATTTTCATGGTCTTTGCATAGGTCAGAATTCTCTTCCAACCACACAACTACTGAAAACCCACTCCTTCAATAAAACATAGCATGGCCAGTTCTATGTTGTTGGAGACAGCGGGATGAATGGGTATGTGTCCAGCTATCTTCTTGCAGCTCAATGCACTACAAGGATGTCATCTAGAGAGAGCTCACAAGAACCCTAGAGGTCTCTGCAGATGCCTGTCACAGTGTGTTCAGCTACATGAAGATAGCTGGATGTGTCCCCACTCATCCCCCTGCTCTCCAGCAACACGGAGAAGGCCATGTGGGAGCTGCTGCATTGCTTTGCAAGATGAGTTTTCTTAGTTATAGATGAATTTTTTTTGCTTCTTTTTCAGAAGGCACATACCACACCAACTGAGAAATCTTTAATAATTCTACTGCAAGAACTTAGGAGACTCTTTTGGTTGAATGGAGTCTCCTTTTTAAAAGAAACCACAGAATCCAGTGCTGTGTTGTCTGCATTTGAATGATTATCAGTCCAAGCTGTTTAATGGCCTCACTTACTTTTACAGCACCTGGCATTAATGCCACAGTTGGCTGGAAGAGATCCATATGGGCATGATCTACGGAGTGAAGTCTGGCAGAAGCCTCCCAGTGCACGGCAGGACTGAGTGCGCCCTGTACAAAAGGAACAGCAATGGAAAAGGTTTTTATTTGAAAAGGTGCCCATCATGTCAAAAGGGACTGGCAGAACAGACTGCTTGTCATGAAAGAAAGGAAGAGCAGCAGGGTTAGACAGATGGAAAGAGACTAGAAGACAGCAATTGTCTCATTACTGATCTTCATTAGCTTTTGTGGGAGCATTTGGTTTTGCACCATTCTTTTTTTAATCGCGGTGTATATCTCCCTCCCTCCCTCCCTCCCTCTCTCTCCCTCTCTCTCTCTCTCTCTCTCACACACACACACACACACACACACAGAGTTCACACACTTTATTTGGATATCTAAATAAATAAATACATGAATATTTCCCTCTTACCTAGAGCAATATGGAAGACAAGTACAGCCACAGCAAAGAAAAAATAAAGAAATCTCATGGCTCTCACTTTCTCTAAGATCTCTGCAAGTTCTGGTGGGACACTGTGGGAAGGTGATGTTGGGTACGGCCTGGAAGCTCCCTCTATTTATAGAGTTGCAGTGTGAAAGGGATGTTGCAATATACATTTGCACAAACATTGCAAGCAGCTTTTTAGCATGCCTTTCCTTTAAAATTTCTTAACTTTATCACCATCCTTCTGCCAACCGTTTCTTCTAGATCACGGGGTAGTCAAAGTATAGCACCTGGGCAGAGTATGGTTCCCAAGAGGTTTTTGTGGCTATAAGGAATCAAAAAATTTAAAAATTGCAACAAAAAACCAACTCTTTTTGTTGCTTCAGCATGTCCCCAAATGTATTCTGGGCGTTTGGAGACACACACCCCCATGGACCCCAAAAGGATTAAAAAATGTCCACTAAGGGTGTGGGTTCCATTTCCACTATAATTTGCTGGGTCCTTAAGCAAATTTAGGTCCAGGAAAGGCATTTTTTGAAACCCAAAGCATGGTGAAACTGTTCCCATTCCTAACCCCAGAGGCATTTCGGGGCAAACAACTACATGAGAATAGGTGTGGTCCTCCAAGTTCTCCAAAGGGTCTAGTGTAGCCACCTACCCTTTCACAGTTGCTCACCCTTGTTCTAGATGCAGGGTTGTGCCAACTGACCTAAAGATGCATAAGTGCATGAATTCTTAACCGTTCTTCTCCAGGCTAAACATACCCAGCTCCCTAAGTCACTCTTCATAGGGCATGGTTTCCAGACACTTCACCATTTTAGTTGCTCTCCTCTGGACATGCTCCAATAATTGAATCTGAGTTCCTTCAGGATCCTGGGTGTGGCATGGGTGATCTCAGACCTCAGTAAAACTGCTGTCTACGCCACAGAATTAATGCAATTTGACACTGCTTTATCTGTCATAGCTCCATCCTTGCACTGACAAGAAAGGCTAAATATCTAAAACTACAAATCCTAGAATTCCATAGCATTGAGCCATGGCAGTTAAAAGTAGTATCAAACTGTATTAATTCAGCAGTGTAGCTGCAGCCCCATGCATAACATCATAAACATGATTTGCAGGTTGTTAGGAAGGATCGAATTCAGAGAATTTTAATTAGCTCAAATTTATGAGAGACGTGTCCTAACAACGCACGCAGCGGATCGTGTCCCTATGTGTATACCAGAGGTCATCTAGTCCAACCCCAAGAAACAGAGACTCTAATGCCAATGAGCTGCAATTAAAATATAAACATTTATTAAAGCCACACAACAAAAGGGATCACACACACACACACACACATTCAATGCTAAAGCAAGGGAGGGGGAGAGTTTGGGGGTAAAGGAGAAAGGATAGAGGCACCGTTGAAATAATTACCTTAGGAGTCTTCTCCAAAGCGATGGATGTGAGTGATGGGGGAATGATGAGACACGGCTGCGGAGAACAGGGAAAGCAAGCAATGACTGCGGTGGCTAGGAGCTGAGTTCCAGCGGGCAAAGCTAACCTAGAGGCCCGAAAGAGACGGTGAGCATTGGCTTAGCTCAAGTGATTTCAGCGGAGCCCAAGGCTCAGAGAACTCAAGCCTGGAGTAGCAGCTCTGACAAGCAAGGTTTTGAGGTTTGGAACTTCAGCTCAACAAGCCCAAAGAAGACAGAAACCTAGGTCCTATTTATACTGCGAAACGTATCCTCAGGCTATAGCTACCTGATGAACAAAGGTCTTGATGGCTATCTATTGACTAAGTCTAAAGTTATACAATGGATACACAAAGAGGTGTCTGCCACTTCTTTGGGAGAGGACCACTATCTAGATGGCTGAGTACTTAATGCCATCAATAGGAGAGGCAAACTTCCTAGAATCATAGAATCATAGAATCATCGAGTTGGAAGAGACCGCAAGGGCCATCCAGTCCAACCCCCTGCCATGCAGGAATCCAAATCAAATCATCTCCAACAGATGGCCATCTAGCCTCTGTTTAAAGACCTCCAAGGATTCTTTCAGGTTGCCTGCGAAACTGGTAGGGCAACTCCCAGAACTGGTTTAAATCTACATTTTGCTATAGCCATGCCTTGCAAGGCTGCCTGGCTACGTAGTCAGCTCGCTTTTGGGATAATGGGGGCTGCAATGGGGTCAGTCAGGGGTCATGATTTTTGATCACTTGGCACCCAAAATTTATATAAATCCAAACTTGATAACAAGGTGGATATGAAGTAATTCTGGTCTGCTATGATGCTACACAGTTAATGAAGTATGGAAAGCAGTGAGGTTCAAGTGCAGGTACCATGCACTGCTAACAAACAATATGTGATAGATTTTGCAGCAATCACATATTGCACATCAAACTATCTAACAGATTCCTTAACTCAGTATGCTGATGTTCTCCTGGGTTTGTTCCTCATGGGAATTTCCATGTTGCTTCTTGGCTGTCTTGTTGGATTTGGGTGGTGCCATGGCAGCCATGAGACATTTCTCGTGTATTCTAGGCCCCAAAACAAAGAGGAATGAGTGGTTTTAGTAACGCTGGAAAAAGATGGGAGAAGGAGAATCAAAGAATCATACAGTTGGAATGGACCTGAGAAACCATCTAGTGCAGAAATCCCATGTGCTAAGTGCCAATTTATCAGGGACAGTCCCTATCATCCTATGTCATCTTCTTTCAGCTTATTTTGAAATGTCCCAGTTTCTCTCTTCTCCTCCTCCCACTTTCCTACTTGTCCCCCACTTACTTCAATATTTGCAAAGCTCAAAAATGCTTTGCACTCAATTGATACAGAAAGGGAGAGAGAGGAGGAGGAGTCCTGCTGTTCCCAGTAGGCTCAGGCAAAGCAAACTGCTGCAGTATTTCCTAGCTTATGAGTTTATTCTCATTTTTTTTCTTACCTTTGCCATTTTGACCATACTAAGATGCTGCTTGATCATAATAGAAAATGAGTTCTCTAGGCTGAGAAGCACTCCTCACAGGGTGAGGCATTTGGACAACGGACCTCCAGAGTTATATAGGGAAAAACTACATAAATGGAATGTCACTGTGTAGGCATAGCTAAGTTTGCAAATTCTGGGCATTCTCTATACTTTATAGATACCTAAAATCTCCAGAATATAACTTACTTCCTGGAAATAGGAGCTTATTTGTGGTTTCCTTGTTTTCCCTTATTCATTAGCTATGGGAATGATGGTGTAAGGGGAAAATTAAGTCTCCAGATCATTAACTGGAAGGAAAGCTTCATATTATCTGAAGAAGGGGAAATTGGCTGTGGCTGAGGGACACTCCTTTTTTAAAATCTGTTTTTCTTCTGGGTGACCATTGTTAAGAAAGAAGGGATGTTGCTAGAGAGCATCTCACAAATGACAGTTTGAATTTGCCACAACCGCTCAACGGAACATGTCACAATGAGTCTTTTTCTGAAGACTTGGTTTCTCCATCCTCAAGCTCCCTCATGAATTGAGTCACAAACTACTCTCCAAACATCTGAATGGCTGTCAGGCAGGAGATGGAACAAGCCTTTTTTCCCTAATGCTCCAAAGAATAAGATAAAAAAGGAGATTCTGCCTAAGCATTAGGAAGGGAACTTTAGAGATGGATTTTGTTGTTGATGATGTGTGCCTTCAAGTTGTTTCCAACTTTTGGCAACCCTAAGGCAAACCTATCATGGAGTTTTCTTGGCAGAATTTGTTCAGAGGGGTTTGCCTTTGCCTTCCTCCAAGGCTGAGAGAGTGTAATTTGCCCAAGGCCACCCAATGAATTTCCACAGATGACCAGGGAATCAAACCCTTGTCTCCAGAGTTGTAGTCCAACTCTCAGACCACTACACCATGCTGGTTCTCAGCAGATTCCATACTTTCCAACATTTCACAGATTAAAAAAAAAGGGGCATACTTGGCTAAGCAAGATCAGAGTGGGGTCAAGATGTAAATAGTTAGTAATGAAGAAAAACACAGATGCAAGGACAGAGGATATCAAATTAGGACAGATGAATGGTGTGCTTTATCTAGACACAAAGATATAGAGTATTGGACCTGGGATAGTCTAGATAGAATTTGTTGCTTTTCTAGCAATTGCTGTTCAGCAATGCTGAAACCCATGAAAGGCAATGCCTTTCCTCCAAAGGATGCTTTTGTGGCCCTCAGCACCACCAAAATCCCCAGAACAACTTTTTCCAGCTCTAAAAAGAACTGTTGCTCCCGGAAGTCTCTAGGCTCAGGTCCAGGCTGTCTGGCAGACCGTATCTGTCCATATGAGACTGCCTGGGCCCTGAGAGCATCAGGAGAGGTATTTCTCTCAGTTGCACCACCATCGCAAGCCCAGCTGGTGGGGATATCAGTGAGGGCCTTCTCAGTGGCTGCTTCTCGGCTGTGTCTCCACTACAGAATTTAATGCAGTTTGATAGCACTTTAATTACCATGGCTCAATGCTATTCTGGGAATAATAGTTTGTTGTGGCTCCAGAGCTCTCAGACATAGAAGACTAAGGCCTGTTACAGACTGCCAAAATAAAGCTGTTTCGGGTCTCTTTGGAGGTATGCTGTTTAAATGATGCATGGGTCCTAAGAATCTGAAAGCTGCACCAAAGCTGCACTCCAGTGCTTAGGAATGGAGTGTGGCTTTGGCGCAACCTACAGACTCTTAGGACCCATGCATCATTTAAATAGCATACCTCCAAAGAGACTCGAAGCAGCTTTATTTTGGCAGTCTGTAACAGGCCCATATGTCTTTCAAAACTAAAATTCACAGAGTTCCATAACATTGAGCCATGGCGGTTAAGGCGGTGTCAAACTGCATTACTTCTAATATATACTAGTACTGTGAATACTTTAATTCTAATTTAATATTTACTTTTTGTATGTTTTTAATTGAGGAAAGTTTATCCAGCTCAAAATCGACTCCTTTCTTGGTGTGTGTCTCTGTCTGGGTATATGCCAACAAGTTGCCTGTCAACTTATGGTAACCTCACAAATTTCGTAAGATTTTCTTGGGCAAGGACTACTCAGAAGTGGTTTTGCCAGTTCCTTCCTCTGTAATATAGCCTACAGCACCTGGGACTTGCTGGCAGTCCTCCATCCAAGTACTAACCAGGACTAACCCTGCTTTGCTTCCAAGATAATACAAGAGCTGGTGTCTTTAAGGTATTTAGACTTTCTACCTTGGTTCTCTCTTAGAAGTCTGGAATGTCTTCATAGAGATTAAATGCAATCCTCCTCCAATGGAGGAGAAAGAGAAATACGCATACAACACAGAGAAACTAAAGGAAGAATAATAAATAATGTAGATTGCATATATAGTTATGTTTCTTCAAGTCATTTCCTATTTATGGTGACCCTAAGGAAAACGTATCATGTGGTTTTCATGGCAAGATTTGTTCAGAGGAAGTTTGCCATTGCCTACAACAGAGGCTAAACCACTATGCCACACTGTCAACTACATGGAAAAGAAGTATCAGAAATATATCATAGAATCACAAAGTTGGAAGAGATCACAAGGGCCATCCAGTCCAAGCCCCTGCCATGCAGGAACACACAATCAAATCATCCCCGACAGATGGTCATCCAGCCTCTGATTAAAGACCTCCAAAGAAGGAGACTCCACATGAGGGTGTGTGTTCCACTGCTGAATAGCTCTTACTGTCAGGAAGGTCCTCCTAATGTTGAGGTGGAATCTCTTTTCCTGTAGTTTGCATCCATTGCTCCCTTATTCTTATTCTTATTCTCTTGGGCAACAGAAATAAAGCTTGCTCTATCTTCAATATGACACCTCTTCAAATATTTAAACAAGGATATCATATAACCTCTTAACCATTTCTTCTCCAGGCTAAATATACCCACTCCCTCATAAGACATGGTTTCCAGACACTTCATCATTTGAGTCACCCTCATCTGCACACACTCCAGCTTCTCAACATCCTTTTTGGACTGTGGCATTTAGAAATGGACACAGTATTCCAGGTGAGACCTCACCAAACAGAATAGACTGGCGATCAATTCCCTTGATCTAGCAACTATACTTCTATTGATGCAGCCAAGAATTGCATTGGCCTTTTTAGCTGATGCATCACACTGTTGACTCATGTTCAAAGCAGTATCAGAAATGTATAAAACAGATACGTTTAATGACAAATACAGTTATTTCTTTTAGATACAATTCAAGATATAAAATCTTAGTATAGGTATCAGAAAACAATGTATGAATGAATTTGAAAGTAGTGGTAAGATATTGTAATAGATATAGAAACAAACAGTGTTTATTTTATTATTCTTTGTAATTTTATTTTCAGTAAAAAAATAAAGTTTTAAAAATGCTTTGGAAAAAACAACAGTACTAGAAAAGGTGGAGAGAAGGCAAAAAAGAGGAAAACTGCATGTTAGATGGACAGAGTACAGTATTTGGGAGGCTATGGGTATGGATTTGGAGGAACTAAGCAGAACCATGTCCCAAAGAGGGAGTCTTGGAGATGTCTCATTCCAAGGGTCACCATGAATTGATATAGACTCAAGAAAAGTTAACATCAACAATATAACTAACTTTATGGAAAAGAAGTATCAGAAATGTAAAATGTGTAAAATTGTGTAAAATGATACAGTTTTTTTCTTGTAGATACAAATTCCTTTTAATGAAAGAAACAATTCAAGATATAGATGAACACCTTGTATAAATATCAATAAACAATGTATGAATGAATTTGAAAGAAGCAATAAGACACTGGAATAGAAATAGAAAGATACAGTATGTTTTTAAAAAGGCATTTTATGTGGCCTATTAGGCTCAGGGTGCTGAAGTTAAACATAAAGTCCTGTGAATTGGTTCCTCTGGGGCATGACCTAATTTAGCATTGAACGGGAAGGTGGCTGTGAAAAGGGAAGGGCCCACCTAGAAGGGAGGTTGGGTAGGGGTGTCCCATAAGTCATCCTCAGCCTCTCAGATGCAATGAAGAGGTGCTTGTTTGGTGTGTGGATCCAACAAAAAACCAGACTGAGCACCTCTCCTAGCAAAGCTGAAAGTCCTTTGTGATGCGGGAATGACTCTAGAGGGGGAGCCCAATCTGAACCCAGGAACTGGTACAATTGCTCTTGATCTTCTGATGACGTGGTTGCTTTTTCTCAAGCTCCTTGTGAACATGGTTTGGGGTGATTGGACCATGGAGCTGTTACAACTCTTGCTTCTCTTCATTTTCATCTGGGTCTGTCGAATGACATCACCCTGCCCAGTAAGAAAGAGGACTTGATGGGAAAATCCAAACAACTCCTGGGCACCAGTGAGACCACATACGTATCACATGTGGATGGAACAACTGCCATGGCTCCATCCTCTGGAATTGTGGGATCTGTGATTCAGTGAGAGGCATTTAGAATTATCTGCCAGAAACCTCTGTTGCTTCTCCAACTGAAAATCTCAGATTCTACAATATGCTGCTGTGAAGACAATTTTGTATCAAAATAGTATTTTGATAAGAACACAAACAATGAAATAATATGTGGTTAAGGGTATTAATCTTAGTACGATGTTCTAGTTGGATCTGTAATGATAAAATAATGGATTTTTTTCTGTGTTAGATTCTGGGTTTGGGGTTGTTTTGTTTTTTGGGGGGGTTAGGGGGTCAGAGCCCCTTTGTGTTTTAGGGCATGTCTATATGGGACAATTACACCAATTCCCCCCACCTTCACTGTGACCTGTCTACAGCATGCAAGGCCAAATCCCTGATTCAGGTGTACACTGTCTTCATAAGGAAAGATCAGTTCTGCATCAAATCCTTCCTATCCCTGCCTAAATCATTTTTAAAAGCTTACCTTTTCCTCCAGATTTTGAAGGAAACTCTGGAAAACTGCATAGCAATGTTAAGGGGCTGGTTAAACATGGGCCATGCAGCACTGCCTCCATTGGTAGAAGTCTCTCCCTCTGAATTCACAACAATGTGCCCAGTCACGTCATTGGCATTGGGCACCTCATTTCTGATGGCAGGTAGCATAGTGGGACACATGTGTAGACACGTCCCCAACATTGCTACAGAGTGCAAAGGTAACAAGGGGAATCCAGGGCAGCTCTGGACCAGAATATTCCAGGAACAGCCTTGAGTATTCTGGTCAGTGTAAATGAACCCTTAGTTACTTTATGATCAAAAGGTTGGCAGTTTGAGGCAAGAGTGCTGCATGATGGGGTGAGCTCCTATCACTAGTCCCAGCTTCTGCAAACTGAGCAGTTCTAAAGCATGCAAATACAAGTAGATAAATAGGCGGAACAAACTCCCTCGGAGTGTAGTGGAGTCTCCTTCCTTGGAGGTCTTTAAGCAGAGGCTGGATGGCCATCTGTCGGGGATGCTTTGATTTAGATTTCCTGCATGGCAGAATGGGGTTGGACTGGATGGCCCTTGCGGTCTCTTCCAACTCTATGATTCTATGATTCTAGGTACCACTTCAGTGGGAAGGTAACAATGTTCAGTGCAGTTCTGCTGGCCACATGACCACTGGAGTCATCTTCGGACAACACTGGCTCTTTGGCTTAGTAACGGAGATGAGTACTGCCCCCTACAATCAGTTATGACTAAACATTCATATCAAGGGACTACCTTGATCTTGACCTTTTTTTAGAGTTTCAGCATTGTGTGTTAGTGTTAATGCAGTTCAGTGTTCAGTTGGTTTTACTTTAATTATATATGCACATGTCTATCTCTTTGTCTATGTACAATGGACTCTTGGTATCCACTGGGTTTGGTTCCAGGAAACACCCCACCCCTGTGGATACATAAGGCCATGGATGCTCAAGTCCTATTAAACAGAATTGCATCATAAAATGATGTTGCTTGGCCCATGGTGACTATGCACTTTGTTCTATAGAAGAATTGTGGTTCCATGGTTTTACTGGGAGGATGCAGCCATTTTTATATTTCTTTGTCTGTTTATTTATTTATTATTTTGCCATTCTGCCACCATAAGGTGGTATTGGTGGAAATGAACCACAAGAAGCTATGAAAGAGGGCAGAGAAGGGAGCACGTGTGGGCTTTATGGTACCCATCCAGCTCTAACAGCACCCCCCCCCCCAAAGGTTGACTTGAATGTATAGATTAGTACTGGATCTGTAAATCCCCACATGTATATGTCAGCCTTTCAGCAAGTCCAGTAAGGTCTGTCAAGAGCCAGTTCAGGGCGGAATCAGGGTGATGGTGTGTATCATAGAATCATAGAATCATGTAGGAGCAAAGGAGCAGGGTTTGTCAGAACAGGGCAGAGCCAGATGGCATAACATGCTATTTGGAAGAGACGGAAAATGTGATGGCCATCTTGCTCTGTCTCTCTTCTCTCTCCTCCAGTCTCTCTCCAACTAATCAGTGCTTTCTTCTGCTGTTTCTTTTTTCCCTTTGTTGTGACAGGTTTGTCATCACAGGACAGGATTTTTCAACATCCAGGAGACATGGACTGGTGAGCAGATGATTTCTTATTTCAGGGGGAAGGTTGGGAATAGTCTTGTATTCTTGGCCTCCACCACTCAGGCTGATGTGATTCTTTGTCCCTTGCTTTGCAGCCTCCTTCTCCTTCCCCAAGGAAGATGAAAGCACACACCTCAACAAAAGGTAACTAGCTAACAGTCATCCCTTCTTTCTTCCCACATCCCTCTTTCTTCCCACATTTGCCTGCCACATCCAAGTTCTATCATCTGACCCACCAAATGTGGAGAAGGAAGGGCAACCAATTATAGCTAAAAGTTACAATTGGAAAGAACTGCCTGGTTTTTCCAAGTGGTTTTCTTGAAGGAGGGGTTGGGTGTGGCTTAAGGAAATCCACCATCCTTGGAGACCTTCAGAAATGTGGATGGACCATTTGAGGCACCCACCAACTCAAAGAAGTGGGGGAGAAGAAGACATGAAGCCACATCAATGGGTTGGGGCCACATTTTTCCCACTTGTATGCAAAATGATTGGGCACCAGAACCTTTTCTGACCTGTAAACCATCCAGAGAATTACTGAAACTGCATTAACACTAACACACAATGCTGAAACTCTAAAAAAAGGTCAAGATCAAGGTAGTCCCTTGACATGAATGTTTAGTCATAACTGATTGTAGGGGGCAGTACTCATCTCTGTTACTAAGCCAAATATACCACTTAATTATATTGGGAAGACAAGAGGTTAGAAATGTAATGTTGGCAGCTTAATGATGCATCAAACTCCATACAAAAAGCATCCATGACTGTTGTTCAGCATCCAAAGGAAAGAAAGGAAAGCTACTCTGGCTTCATCCATTATCCAGAAGACTAAGGACCATTGGAATATTGTATGGCCTTCCTAGGGAGAACAGAGCGAACCCCTTCATTGGAGCATGAATCCCCTCTGCTGGCCAAGAAGAATCCTGCCCTTCTTCATCCTGGGACTGCAGGAAGACTGGAGGCCCCAGTGCTAGTAGGGTAGTGAATCTGCTCCATGTTTCAGTCCAGTTTTAAAAAGTTTATCTACAAAAGCAAACTTATTGGGAGGATAGGGTTTGAGAGCTTCTGTTCACCCAGAGTTAGATCAGACCAAAGGTTGATTCAGTCTGAGATTCTGGTCTCATAGTGGCCAACTAGATGCCCATGAAAAGCTGAAAAGCAAGACAGGAGCACCATTTGTTGATTTCCCCCACGTTCAAATTTAAGTCAAAATAACATTAAAATGGAGAAGCATATAGTTCCCAGAGGCTTCTGGGACAATGATCACAATTTGAGGGACAAGATTTCAGTGATGGAAGGGAACTCGGAGCTGGGTGTTTTGCACGGCTGTATGAGCCCTGCAGCCCACATAATTAACAACCCTGTTGTTGTTGTTGTTTATTGTATTTATACTCTGCTCTTTAGAAATACTCTCAAGGCAGCTTACAAATTGTTAATTAGTTCCCTGCACTCAGCAGGGTAGTTAAATTGGTGCCTCCATATATTTTGGACTACAATTCCCGCCAGCCCCAGCCAGCATGGGAAGATTCAAGGAACAGACAGATAGTGGGCCCTTGGTATCTCCTGGGGCTTGCTTCCAGGACCCCTGTGGATGCCAAAATACATATATGCTCAAGTCACATTAAATTCAATGGCATAGTAAAATAATATCCCTTATATGAAATGGCAAAATCAAAATTTGCTTTTGATATTTATATATTTTAAAAAAACATTTTTAAGCCGTGGATGATTGAATCTGTAGATAAAAAATCCATGGCTATAGAGGACCAACTATATTGTAATAAGTGGGGGAGGGAATCATCTTGCAAGTAAAAGACTATCACTATCATAGAAGAATACAGTCAATTTGTTGCCACTTCAGACTGCCAGGCCCCATATACAGTTGATGTTTAGTTAGAAGGATATTAAGAGAAATGTACTGGCTGGACATTTCTAGGAAGCATAATCATATCCTTGATTACATTCCCTGTGTGCTTGGTTTTAGAGCTTGGCAACTCTGCAGGAGCCAGAGAACACCATCTCATTCAAGAGCAATGGAAATAGCATCATTTCTGGGCACTATTTTGAGCTAATTTTCTTGCTTTTTGGTTTCAGAGAATATAGGGGTTTCTGGAGGCCAGTTTGGTTGCTTTCAGGACAAAAAAGAATCACACCCAAATCAGTAGGGGTGTTGTTGTTGTTGTTGGGTGGGTTGGAGAGGCTTGGTGGCCAAAAAGGGAGCCTCAAAATTAATTGATGAGACGTTCAAGTCTAGGGTCACATGACACCCATAGGCCTCACCACTTTCCAACCCTGTTTTAGAGGAAAATTTAATTTGTTTTGCCACCAGACCACTGTCTCATGGAAAATCTGAGGGCAACAAAAATGGCTGGAGGATGCATTGACCAGTAGGCCATTTGTGATCTAATCCATGCATTACATCTTCTCTTAGCCAGATGTAATACTTTTTTGGATCTCCCTTTTTGGAAAGAATCGCTCTGCTTTTTTCTTCTTCTTGGCTGTCTTTTACTGCCGCACCACAATTCTTCTTCCTTGTTTTGTCTTTCTCCATCCCCAGCCTGTCTAGCATTTCCCTAACAACCCTCTCCTCCCTGGACAGTACTTGGTCTTCATATTTTTCGGATGATGAGACATCAAGCTCACCAGTGGAAGATTTTTCCCTTGGTGAAACTGACACCAGCACCATTGCCAACAGCGCTGGATGGATGGAAGCTCAGTCTGAGAGACAGGAACCTGGGAGTGTTTCTGAGGATAGTCAAGACAGCAACTCCTGGGTACTGCTAAGCTTTGTGCCCAAAGCCAAGTTCCAGAGCTGTGAGTAACAAATCGTGTTTGTTACCCTAAAAAGTGGGGGGGGGCAATAGCTATGGGAAATTAGAATTTTGGAGAAATTGTAGCTGAAAAGGAGGCCTGCGAGAAGAGGGTAACTTTGGGGATCGTTTCACCTATGTATACCAGTACTAACTGCAGAGAAACTCCGGTTTCAATACATGAGAGAGTTTTATTTGAAAATGTGCAAAGATGCATGCAAATTTACCAAATGAATGCAACCTTATGAATTATGCAAGGCTAACAGAAGGGGAAAAAAAGGCATGAAAGGTTGGATAGTGAGAGATCAGGTATTAGAAGAGGGATAATTACCAGTCCTGAAGATAGATCCATAAAAAATGTGTCTCCCTCTCTGGGCACACATAAAACTAGAGCTGGGACTGATATTTATTTCTTATTTCATAACCTTGAGGGGTACGTGATGCTACCAAATGGTGTAACAAAGGCTTGATGGGTTTTTCATGGAATTGACAAAAGCGACCAAGTTGGCTGGTGGCTTTAACTTTTAAGTGACCTAAACCATGATTGGTTCTGGGACCACCCCAAGCTAGTTGGACAGGAAGGATGAATAGGAACACAGCCTGGGGTGAGATAGAAGGTGGTCTTTAGATGTTTTTGCAATGGGACTTGCTTTGTCTCCATTGCAAGAGGATATGCGAAGAGCTGGGAAATTGGATTGTGGATCCGCAAATTCATTCAGTATTTATTTTAGTACTATCCAGGACTTCCACATGTACTTAGGTCAACGGGACCCATTACCTAGTTTCCTCAAGTCATAATGACCTCTCAAAATCTTGCCTGATGTTAAATATCAAACATTAAACCCCATATTAAACATAATAATAATAATAATAATAATAATAATAATAATAATAATAATAATAATAATAA